>NW_027106556.1:258915-260734 GCF_000696795.3 Halyomorpha halys
TATATATATGAGATGATGGTTAGAGGCGCAGTTAGTGAAGAACACAAAGGAGTAAAAACTTATTTTTTCACTAATAAATAAGTTGCCAAAGAACAAAAAGCTAGATAATGACCGTAGAGATTAAAAGTAAGTCAAAATCAAAATCACTAGGAACATAAGAAGGTAACAGATATTATAGAGAAATAAGTAGTATTGAAGAAAATGTATAGTGCAATATTATAAGAATATTGAAACTGTATTGGAATGCAGTAATAAAATTAAGAATGAAAGAAGAAAAATAAATTAATATAGATATGAAAATCAACGATATACTTATGTAAAAATTGAAAATTATTTAAAATTGAAGAAATTAAAAAAATATAAAGAAAAACGTATATCTGGTTAGTTAAATATATAAGTAAAACAGAATTAAAGATAGATGTAAAGTAGAATACAGTGATTAGATGTGAAGAACATAACTTAATAAAGTGGCCGAGGAAGACAGAATAAATAGAGGGAAAATATGGTAAAATAAAAAAATATAGTTCATATAAGAAATATACAGTCCTGGTTCTAACACCATCTCAACCAGCACAGTGGGAAACTCGAAATACAAAAATAGGTTAGAGAAATCCGTTATCGGAAGTGCTTGTAGACAACATATGAACTAAATTATAAAGACGACTATCAACTAAACTCACTGTTATTAGGAAATGATTTCTAAGTGAAACTAAACGTTAAAAATAATTAGTTGATGAATAAAGTTTAATTGAATAACAACTGAACAATGATGGTAAAGGGGAGCTTTGTGAAGCGAATCGGAAAACACATGTAAAATCAGGAATACTCTAAATGTGCATAATTTTCAAAGGATTCAAAGACTATATAAGGAATAATTAATAATGTAAGGTGTTTACTTAAAAAAAAAAAAAAAAAAAAAAAAAAGAGGAAAATATATAAGGGCTCACTGTTTTACTAACGACCTTTATCATAATTATATTGTACACTACATTTCGTTTTAGACAAAAGTCGTTAAAAAGTAAATTATTACTATCATGTCATCTCATTTTGATTTATAAGCTCTTCTAAATTGTGTAAATTTAGGAGGAAACATCTTCCCTTGTTTCTGATTCCACAGCATTAGATAGAAAAACAAAAATACATGACTTTGAACAGCAGAATAGTGGCTGGTGTCTCAATAAGTTCCCCATGAGCAAGAGACCCTCAATCATCAGCTGACAGTTCTGATGATATTTCTCAACTGCAAACAGAAGCGGAATTGCAGTTCGCAGTGTTTTCCTAAAGCGTATTGATCAGTTAACAAGTATTCATTACCATACCGGGCTTCTTTATGAGTCAATAAAGATTACTGATTCAGCAGGCATTCCTTAAGCCAATGTTTTCGTAGTCATTGAGTCCAACAGTTTACATTTAATTATATAGTAATCCTACCGATTACATAGTAAAAAGTAGATATGTTTGAGTGTACACTAATCAGCAAGGATCTAGTCCACATATAGCTTGCTTTTTGATGTGACATGAACACTGTCTAATCAAAATTGAATTATAGGTAAGCACAGGGGTTAGATAAACAAGGTACACTTTCTGTTGAATATCAAATCTCAAATGTAAATCGTGAACTTCACACTGAGGGTAAAATAAGGTCTGTTACACTTTCCTTCCTGGTCTATAAAATAATATCACTATAAAATAATATCACATAATATAAAATAATATCACACAACATAAAATAATATCACTATAAAATAATATCACACAATATAAAAAAATATCACTATAAAATAATTTCACACAATATAAAATAATATCACTATAAAAT
>NW_027106556.1:260784-310293 GCF_000696795.3 Halyomorpha halys
ATAAAATAATATCACTATAAAATAATATCACACAATATAAAAAAATATCACTATAAAATAATTTCACACAATATAAAATAATATCACTATAAAATAATATCACACAATATAAAATAATATCACACAATATAAAATAATATCACACAACATAAAATAATATCACACAATATAAAATAATATCACACAATTTTTTTTTAAGCGCACAAGCTGCTTGTTAAAGAAACTGCTCATTTGTCCCAAGATGGCCATAACGAACACCTATCATATATATGTCCAACAACGTACCTGCATCATTAGTTGTAAGAAGCACTTGTACACTGTGATTATTAAATGATGCAAACAATCTAGAATTTTTTTAAGAATGTGATTGCATTGTGAATAACAAAAACAGACTTCCGCAGTAATAAATGATGGAATTATTCTGCAAACTGTAGGAGAGCCTGAAGTCGTGATTCCACTCACCAGGCCCCAGGTTAGGTGCCTAATTGAAGGTGACTTGACAGCATTAGTGCGAGAATCGATATCATTACAAATAATATCGAGTCCTGTTCAATATGTCATGCACCTCTCAAGTCATTTATTATAAATCCTGAACAAGGTTGCCTTCTCAGAACTGCGTCTCCTTCTCTAAGCCAGACCGGAGACAAAACGTTAGCCAATCCCTATCTAATATGTATTACTATTATGATAATTTTTTTTTAACTGGATGATTTTACTTTATTTTTATGATGAATTTGAGTGAAAAAATTAAGCTTTCCAATCATATTCGTGAGTTCAAGTACAATACTATTTAATTATAAAATGTATAGATCATTTAATTATGCCATTACCAAATAATTAAATAACGAATTTCAGACAACCTATCTCAATGTAGGAAAGTAAAATTTTGCAGAAATATCAGTTTCAGTATGGGAATTATGGTAGAAAGAAATTATTGTTCAGTAATATGATATTTTTTTTTATTTATTTGGTTTAAAATCCTTATGTAGTCCAACCATGAAGTGTGAGTTATCCTACAGACGACCAACCTAGTCCAGCGAGAGTGGGAAGGTTGAGATTCAATCCCTTGGGTCCGCCACAAAATTAATTTCAACCCGATCTCAAGCCCTTACTCAACTGGCGCTAAGTGGGCCGACTCATACATCTTTGAAAATGCTCAAATTCTAGAGTGTTATATCTGGTGTAATTTTAGGGCTATTTCAATACACAATTGATAAAAAAAATAAAAAATTGCGTAATACGAAATATTCTGCATGGGATATATCTTGGGACGTAACATACCAGGCTTATACCTACCTTAAAAAGATTATTTCAGCTCTATAAAACTTTTCGATTTTAGCTAGATTGGTCACCTACCTGGACCTTTGCGAGACTTGTTTATATGTACTCAGATAGATTTATTTATTGATAGATATTACAATCTGCCACACAGTTGTGGCCAATAGGTAATATTGATGAATGATCTCATACATACTAAAATAAAAATAAAATAAAGTAAAATAAATAAGTAAAAAATAAAAAAAAATGAAATAAAATAAAAAACTCTCTTAAAATATATACAAACAAAAGAATAGACAAGATGAACATAATCAGACTATAGTACTCAGAAGACCATAAAACTTTTATACCTTTTTTAGGGACAAAAATGAGTGTCCTGTAAAGAAAAACATAATCGTTTTATTTTATATCTCTGCTTCTAACTTGTTCTAGGAGGTCGGGTTTCTACTATTCCGTGTAGTTTAGATGACCCCAAGCCACTTCCATGTTTCGTGTTTATAGGCGGAATCGTGTTGAAGTTATTGGAATGTGTGTAGTTTGCACCAAAACAATCAAATGCAAATTTTGTTTATTTTTCTGTTGCCATAATACCTTTCTTATTTATGTGTTTTTAGAGATACGATGACAAATGTTAACTTCATTTCTGCCTATAATATAGCATTTAATTATGCTATATTTATAATTATGCTAAGCAGTTCATTAATGTTATGGAACGGGATCAGGACAGATAGGACGATCTCGGCTGTTTTCGATTTCTTAGTTAAGGGACTCTTCTTAGCCGCTCGGTTTCAAACCAACTTTACCTTCACAGGGACCTGATAGCTCAGCAAATTTTTTTTATTACCCCGTTCCTATTCATTTCTGATATACGGAGGGAGACGGGTTTTTCACCCGATTCTAATCATAGTGTGATTTAAATTACATGGGACCGCCACAAAAATAAAAGTCGACCCAGGCCGAATTCGAACCGGCACCGCTGCGATCACAAACCGAAGTTGGCACTTTAACTCCCTCGATTTCGAACGGCCTAAGCTGAGCAGATAGGGTGAGGGAGGATTCTAGAGCTTTTGTGACATTCTTCACGACACGAGTCTCAAACATAATGCGTTATAAGAATAAAAAAAATTCTCTCAACAATTCTTTGGCATGATGTACCTGGTAACGAACTTTCATGCCCTTTGTTTATGGATGTCAACATACCATCATACCATTACAAAGAAAAGTGTTAGGCATCCATTTGGGCATCGAGGGTCAATCAGAATATAGACCCATTTGTCACTTCAGTGACAGGCTAGATTAGGGATCTGTAAGAGGCTGGGCCAGGAAGGTGGATTTTGACAGCCTTGGCCGCGCCCTCAACCTCTTGTATTGTCCTGTTTTCTTCTTCAGCCCGAAGGAGTGTTTATCCACGCTTGCCTTTGCTTTTCCGCCGAACAAATACTGTACTGAGAAAACACAATGAGAATTCATTCAGTAATATTCCATTCCTATCAGTCCAACTATCTTGACTATGAACATTAAATGGTTTTGATTATCTTAAAAATCTGAATATAAAATGAGTTTAATAGGTAATAGAAAAATGTGGTGCCCAACTTTACTTTAGTGTTAAACCAACAATTTCTTTGTTATTCACTCTAACAATGCCTACCTCCCGTTACAGGCATGTGAAAGTAAAAAAATTTTAAAAAAAACTACTAAATAATTCTAATGCTTTAATGAAGTTGAGGTATATTAACATTTAAGTTTGGTTTAGTGGTCGGTTGCGGTTCACATGCGAACGGAACTCGATAGTATTCTAATTTCTTTTCTTAATACGCACAGATGACACGTACTGATGCATGGGACGGCAAGAGGAAGTAGCAGGAACCCCAGTATTACACAAAGTTTCAATATTCATAATATTTAACTTTACGATAAGTAACCAACCACCAAGAAGTTAAGGTAGACCAACAAGCATAGTCATGGTATAATTATACATTCTATTCTCGTTGGAAGAATAGGGTTATTTCCAAAGTCGAAAATTTAAATTAATTTAATGTTTTTAATTTTTCAAAGATTGACAGTTTATATTTTATTACATATGGTTTCTTTGCTTTGCAAGTGCCACAAGTTAAATTTGTCTTTGTATTTACTGGACGGCCTGGTACCGTAGAATGAGGTTACTTTTGACAAGTATGGTAGTCCAAGAACAAGTAAGGTGATTTATTTAATACATTAGTCTGAAAATAAAATGCACATCTGCCATGATAATTAACCATGATCATAAAGTCAATGGAAAAAAAATGATGCCTGCGTGTATTTCACAGAGTCAAAGAAACAAAGAAAAAAAATTATACAATATAAACGTAAAAATTCAGGTAGTTCCGATTGTTTGATATGTTATTTGAAATTGGATTGCCACTAAAAATCTAGATTTTCAACCTCGGTAGACGATCGGAAATTTATTTTATTCAAGTAAAAATAGTCCTATATAAGTTGAATTTTAATATTTGCATCAATAATACTTATAAATCTATAAACAATTTGATCCATTGATTTATAAAATATAGTCCACAGTTTTATTATATTGACCGTTAAGCTTCTAATTCTATATTAAATTATATACTATATTAAATTATAAGTCATTCACAAATAAAAAATTCATATAGGAGAATTTGACAAAATTTACTTCCATTAAGTCAAAAAATGATAAAACAATATAATGTCCCTAAAAATGATGCATTGTCATTAGTTTAATAAACTTTAACCACAACTATTTAAAAACAACGACAATAAAATGCTAGAAGAAAAAAAATTGCTCCAATACTTTTAACAAAAATTAAACTTGTAAGCCATTCAAATAATTGCCAGAAACCTAAAAAAAAATCATTAGTTTTATGAAAAATGAATAAATCAACCCAACATTTTAAAAATTGTAAGATTTTAAACTATAATCTCCACGATTTAAGAATTGCAATTCCTAAAGCAAATATTTCTATAAAATTAACATGCATATGTTTCAATTGTAACAACTTCTGATGAAGAAAGATGAACTGATTGACACACAACAAAAAGATATCTGAAAGGAGTGTAATTCCTCTTAACACAAGGGTCTTTTCCTCAATATTTACTTTAAACATAGAATCATTATCCACAGAGCTTGACCTACCATTATTTCAGGCATCATCATATATACTATGTGCATTTTTATATTAAATTTATATGTATATGTATATTTTTTTTAGTTGGTTCTACAGACCTTGTAGATATTTGGCTGCCAAACCAGCCTTCTCCACGCCTGCCAATCTTGGGCAACTGCTTTGCATTTTGCTGCATGCAGCTCTTTCGCACCCTTGTAGATTCTGTCTATCCATCTGGATTTTGGCCTCTCACATGATCTCTAGCCTACTATACTGGCATTCACTCATGAACATTTATATATACATCTATAATTACCATGTCTTCCTATAGCGAGCAATTGTCATCTTATTGCTGGTACAGATGATTTTTACAGACAGCTAATAATATCCAGTTTTTAATAATAATTAATATGAGGTGAAGAAAAAAATGGAAAGAAAGAAAATGGTAAATAACTATACATTAGGCAAAATTCCAAGCGAAGTAATACAATTCAGCACAGAAAAGGCAAATGAAACTGAAATTTTAAGAAAATAATACATAATTATAACATTGCTCTATTAGTTATTACAGTTATTTCTTAGAAAAAAATTTAATTTTTATTAAAATAATATTTTTTTTTTACTTCTAGGAAAGGACAGCTGCCCCTCTCTGACCCTTGTTGGATATATCCATGGTACCGACCATAAATTACTGATAGCCTTTTCAATTTGAAGAAATGTGCTTAGTTTCATTAAGAATTGTTTTAATAAATGAGTGATTTGGGTAGGACAAATGAAATTTTCTGAGATGAAATTGAATAGTGTACCTTAAGGTATCAGATTATCTTTTTGTTTTTGCCATATATTAACCTGCAAATGCATAAATGCATTAACCTTTTAGCTAAAGTTTTTTTTGTGGGATGACTTTTATGTGCTATAAGACAAAATATTTCAACCACATAGAGCAGAAAATGCAGTCTAACATATCCCAAATAAACAAATGGGGACAAAAAACAAGCTTCAAGATTTCAACCAAAAATCATTCACCACCATCTTAACCATAAAAGAAACTTAAAAATATTACATAAAGGAATATTTCAATTAATCAAATTAAATTATATTTAATAAAAAAATTCGAATTATGGCACTAATTTAAGATTGGAAATTGAAATAGAAAAATTATACTGATAAATTATGAAAAAATGTAATAAATGTTTGTCATCTAAAAATAAGTTCCCACCAAAGTTTAGGAGCAGAAAGAAAAGTAATTTTCACTCTGTGATGATAAACTACACAATGGCAACATGGTACAACGTTCAGTAGTCAAAAGCCTCATATAAGAGATTGGATTCAATTTAAACTATATCACTAAGATGATTGATCGCAGTATTTAGAACAAGTCGGTAAATTATCTTTTAATAAAAGAAGGATTTATACTTCGTTAAGCAGCTAAAATATTTTTTATCCAAATCTAATTACATTGGTATTCTGTTTAAAAGTATTGATTGCTATATTGAGCCAAAAAGGGCTATGGAAGGCCCTAATATAATAAAAGTTCTTTGAGCTTAATATTAGAATTCTTAGATTAATTTTAAATCACAATGGCTACGATTATTATATTTGTATGATAGGAGATTTTTTACTATGGAGAATACTATTGATTAATACTGAAAACAGGCCAACAACTTCTGAAAAACACTCCTAATGAAATAATTAGATTTAGAACTAAGAAGCAATTTAGATATGACAAAATTGTAGAACATTTAATCTTGAAATAATTTTTAGTCATGGCTCTAAACCAGAGGATATCGTATTATCCTCATTCAATCACTATATCGATGTGTAATGATTGAAAAAGCGCCAATAAATGGAAATCAAATTCCCACTTCATTGATTAAACATACTCAATTTGAAAGCATTTTAGTATATAAAAAATAACAATAATGTAGAATTAATTATTATAATCTGCTCCTTATCTGATATAAATAGATAGCAAAACCTCTGGACCACAAAAAAGTTGCTACAAAAATTTAGGACATAAATATGACATGAGAAGTCTGACTTATTTCTACCAATTAATAGAAATCCATCAACAGATCTGTAAAAAAGTACCCCCTAAATATTTTAACTGTCCCATAAATAGAAAACTGGACATCAGGAAATATAGATTCTAACAAACAATTCAGATAATACTTTTAGATAAACACTTAAGCTGTAACAGCACGTGCTGCTTACTAAAAACTCTTTTTAAATTTCTGAACAAAAAAGTAGTTTTATATGGTATGTTTTAAAAAATAAAATGCTAATTAGGTGGCTGAAGAGAAACTACTAGCGATTGGAATTGTATAGGTTCAATCCATACCTAAAGGTCCAATGGCAATCACTTGAAGATTTTTAATTTTTTAAATTTAATATGTTGATTTCTCCATGTTTCTAAAGATAAAATGGAAAAATGGAAAATTAAAAAACAAAAATTCATTTTTAAACCTTTTTTTTAGGAGAAGGAACACTGTACCATTAATATGTCAAACTCAACACTACTAGGTGACACTTTACACCAAAATTTTATTAATAGATGCCTCATAGTAGAATCATCCTTGTGACAAGCTGTTGTACTCACCTTAGGCTACACAATCTTAAGAATAGCTGAAATATTCTGGCATCAATTTAAGAAAATCAGTGGTTAATATAAACCTTACTATACCTCGTTTATATGATACGAAAATGTGAAATATTCATTAACATATTTAACCTGACTAAAATGAGTTTAAACAAAACTCTTTAAAATTTACAAACAGAATAAAAACCTAACTATGTAAGGAAACACATCCTACAGTCAATTCTCCATTTAATTATGTAGGCTGTTTAATTTTGTGTTGCATATTTTTGAATCAAAAATGCTATAAATAAAAAAAATATTTTGCATGGGTTTTTGCTCGCTTTAATATTACAGACAAGAGTGAAGTTAAAAATCTTCATAAACCTTAAACCGTTTATATCTACTAATAGGTACCTACCTACAACACAAGGATGTAAGTTGTTTATAATATTCCTTCTCACAAAAAAATTTGAAATAGATTTTTTAAAAAATTTAGTGTTCAGCTTTAGGTCAATTTTTGATTGTATTAGAGGTAAAAATAAACTAAAAATGCTAAGAACAAATTTTTAGGCTTAAAACATCTTTAAAATGGTTTTTGTTTCTTCTTTTCAAGTCATATATTTGAACTATTTACGAAACTGCAAGTGCTTGCACTTACTGAAATTAGCCCTTATTATCAAAGAAAAATGACTGCCATTTGTTAAGGATTTGAGAAAAAAGATATCTCCAATTGTTTTTATCTCTAGTGCAAAGGAATAAACATACAAAATAGAATAACAATAAAAATTATCAAGCGATTAACTTAATTTATTGATTAAAGGATTGACTCATAGTGTCTTACATAAAATAAGTTAAAAAATATTTTCTTAGTGCACATATTTTAGAAAAAAACAAAAAACAGAAAAAAATAAAGATTAAAAATATTCTAGTCATAATATTACAATTATTTCAAAATCATTACATTCAGTAATGTTCAATTGAAGAAGAAGTAAAATTGACAAACAAATACAGCCTCAATTTAAGTCTATAGATGACCGTAGGCAGACCAATGAAATTAGTGTTTCTCATATTGAATAAATGAGAATAATGTCAATGTGTAACATAAAACGAGAGTCAAATAAGAATAAAAAGTATAAAATCAATTATTATTTTAATTAACTTAACTGCATTCTTTAAAACTAAGCTCATCAAATAAAAAAATTGGGTTTTTGTTTTATTTATTTATAATAATAAAAAAATAAAATAAAGTAGTGTTGTCAATGGATAGTTTCTCCAAAAGTCTGTATCATGTCATTAACGCATTATTCACATCTACTTATTGTAATTTTCATATTAAAGACACTAGTAAATATTATTTCAATAAATAAATTATAATAAAAAAGTTTAATTATCACTAAAAACTATTTTACTATTGTCAAAATATCTATAATACATATAGATTTTATAAATCTTAATGAAAACTAAGGATTTTTTTAATCAAAGTAATGTGGGGTAAATGCTAAATTCTGCCAAGTTTGACTTTGTATGACTGTAATAAATAAAAACATAAATTTTTGTGAATAAAAAATATTTATTTTTTAGCTATATATATTTTTATTACAGATGTTATCTTCAAGAAAATGTTAAAACTTTTAAGAGATTCACATTTTACAATCTTAAGTGAAAGCAACAAAAGCAGGATGTGGAATATCATTGATTAAATTTATTACATTTTAAATTTTACTATATTGAGCTTTTGTGGCTTATTTGTGAAACACCCATGTTTAGAATTCATGCTATATTAAGGGTAGCTTTCACCACATTAGGATTTGGATTTAACTAAACGATTAACCTTTCCCTGGAAATGCACTGACCCAACATGACTGTGATCCAAATATAATTAACTAAGTTGATTCATTTTATAAAGATAAAAACAGATAAACACAATTTTTCACAAAAAAAAAAAATATAATTACTCCAACTGACCCATATATATTTTTTAAAGTAATTTAATAATGAATAAAGAATGTTCCCTTTTATATAAAACAACATGAGATACATAAAATCCCTTTATTTATGAATTATTTCATTTTATTAAAAAAAAACTTTAGAATAATATAAATTTTTAATAAATAGTTCCGTTTAATAAGAATTTACCACCTACCTGATTTTTTTAAGGACCTTGTAGGTTAGTCAAAATCTGGATCTTATGGAAATTATTGAACCCACTTCAATTATGAAATATAAACATTCTCTCTAAAAGTGGAGTCGATCATTTTTATATATTTTATTAAAAAAAAACTTTAGAATAATGTAAATTTTTAATAAAGTTTCATTTAATAAGAATTTACCACCTACCTGATTTTTTTAAGGACCTTGTAGGTTAATCAAAATCTGGATCTTATGGATATTATTAAACCCACTTTAATTATGACATTCTCTCTAAAAGTGGAGTCGATCATTTTTTATATATTCACCTAAAACATTTTTTTTTTTTTATAGGCTAAGTTAAATAGTAGTATTATAAAGTATAGTACCCATACAGTATTAAACTAGAAATTGAGATTTGTAATTTATTGTTAATATCTGTTAATGTCTGCAGTCAGGTTCCATTAACAATAATATTGAAAAAAAAAAACTAAAATGGGCTAACTGAAAAATGAATAACAAAAAAAAAATTAAAAATTAATAATATTAATTTTATTATTTAAACAAAATTTAAAAGGGATGAAGATAATGCCATCTTATCAATTATTACTTTACTGGAACATAATAACCCACCCCTCAGGTTTGGGGATAGGATAATAATGAACACAAATAAGTAAAATCTATTTTATTTGTGCCAATGCTTCAGTTGGCTCTCCAGTAAAATGATATTAATGGAAGATAAAATATGATATTATAAAGGTAAAAATTTATACAAAAATATAAAAAACTTTGAAAATGTTAGAAAAATAAAAATAAATTAAAAATCACAGTGCACTGTATAAATAATAAAAAAATTGAAATGAACACAATGAAAATTGCCCAAAAGTAAATGATATACTAAAAATTATGAAAATATATAGCTAAAATTAACAAAATAAAGAAGAGATTTCTGTAATTAACATGTTTAAATAATATCATATTGCTGTCCTGGAAGTATAATGACGTAACTGTAAACTTTGTGAAACTGACTTTATTGTTTTAGCATCCTCAACAATGCATTTACTAAATTTTTTAAATCAACATAATTGTACTTAGAAATTTGCCACTGAGGGAATTTTGTGAGTACAATAATATTAATTACAAACATCTAGTAAATGCATTTTTGAACCTGCCAACACAATAAAATCAATTTTTTTAAAAAATTTACAGTTGTATCATAATACTTACTAGAGTGGCAATAAGATTTTAATTAAAAACCTATAAATAAACAAACAAATTATTCTACAAAGCTTTCAAACAAAGAATAAAAGGGTGCACCACCACTGGTACAGTACTGAAAAGGGGAGATGGGACACTGGTAAAAACTAGTGAAGAAAATAGTAATGTCTTAACCGAGAATTTTGAAAAACTACTCAACTGTGAAGAGCCCAAAGAAAGACTGGTAACACAAAGAAATACCACCAAAAAAATAGAATCAGATCCATTGGATAATGGAGAAATAGACGATATTATAGTATCACTAAAGAACAACAAAGCATCAGGGAAAGATGAGAAATAGTGGAAATGTGAAAATTAACAGGAGATGATTTCAGAAAAAGAATCACCGAACAAATGATGGATATTTATAGAAGAAAAAATCCCAATAGAATGGAAAATCGCACTAATACATCTCCTGCATAAAAAAGGATCAAAGATGGATACCAACAACTACAGAGGAATTTCCTACCTGTCACTTATAAGATTTTCTCTAAAGCACTACTTAACAGGCTGAATCCACAAATAGATTTACAAATAGGAGAATGTCAAGGAGGCTTCAGGATAGGTAGATCATGCCAAGGGCAGATTCTGAGCCTAAAACTGTTAATAAATTACTACAAATCAAAAGCAAAGAAAAAACCTACATCTCTTATGTTGACTTCAGCAAAGCATATGGCTCGGTAGACAGAAAAATACTGCTGGAAGTGTTTGGAATGGATTGAAAGACAAGATAGCTAATAGAGCTGACACTGACGGACATAGAATCAAGGGTCAAATTTCAAGGATCCATCAGTAAGCCCTTCCAAATAAGAACAGGACTCCGACAGGAGGATTGCCTCTCCCCCATACTGTTTAACGTAGTCCTAGGCAAAATCATGAAGGAAATGTGGAAGAGCAACAATGCTGGTTTAACGATAGGGACTAAAAACAAGCACATCAAAGTAAGATACCAGGCTTACGTAGACGATCTGCCCCTAATGGCAGAGACTGATAGCGAATCAATAGGGCAGTTGAACACAACGGAAATAGCTGAAAAGACAGGTTTACAGATAGTGTTTGAGAAAACGAAATTAATAACAACAGATACAAACTTTCAAAAGAGAATAGTGGAGACAAAGTATGGGAGAATTAAAGTAACAAATAAATTCAAATACCTAGGGAAAATTATATGTTGCAATGGGTCAGAGATAGAAAGTATAAAAGAGAAAATAACTAAATTGGAAAGACTAAGCTTTGTAACAAGCAATTTATAAATTTATATATCAACAAACACAAAGATAAGACACTACAATACAGTCGTCAAACCGGTGATACTGTACGGAATGGAAACCGCATCCTTCCCAAGCCTAAGGAAAATGTTAGGGATAGAAAGAAAAATTTATAGCCAATATTAGCAACAACTATTACTGTTTAATGAATAATATATTATATCATTAGCGAAAGCAACTATTGCTGTTTAATAAATATATTATATCATTAGGAAAAAGAACTATTGCTCTTTCACACTCATACTATTTCAGCAGTCTACACTTTTCACAGAGCTTGTCTATTTATCAGGATGCAATAGCAATCTTTATAGGACTTGTCAATCCTATCCATGAGTTGTTTATGGATTGCTCTAAATAACCATTAAATGTATAATGATACAAAAATTGAATTTTTAATTCGAAAACTTACAATAATAATTTTAATAGAACTATCATTGACTTTATTTTGATGTATTTACCCATCTGTCCAGGTTAGTAAAAAGGTCAATATTATAAAATACTAATTTTACTGAAGCCAAGTTAGTTTTACTTTTACACTAACAATTAAATCATGTTTGTATTTCTCATGAAGGCCTGAAATTAGAGCAAAAACATTGGCACAATAAAATGAATCACAGTGTTCTTCACACCAGACCACATCCCCCTCCCCTATCATTTTCTCGTCATACATGGTCAACAATAAATATATCATTGAAATACAAATTATGCAAATTTACCTGCAAAATAACCATGATATTAAAGTAATTTGGCTTACTATTAGAATTTACTATTTTTTTTCTAGAAGTAAGTTTCTCCAAGAATTGAGAATCTAAAAACATCAGTTTTGTCAAAACTTTGTATTGCCCTAAGACAAAAACTAGTAACGATAGAATACAATTTTGAATATAAATTTATTTGTATGAAAGGATACAGCATACCAAATGTCATCAAAATCTGAGACCATGGGTGACATGGTATGAATGAAAAGGTATGTGTTGATTATTTAATTCAAGAAAGTAAAGGGCAGGTAACCTCTAAACTGACAGTAAGCAAACAAAGCTTTATTGTATGTAATACAACACTTAACACATTAAACTTAACACTACGTACCCTCCACTACAACTTTATCTGTCCATGGTCCGTCCATTTTTAGAATACAGCTTTGTTGTTTGAAATCCAAATCAGAAAATTAATATTGATGCATTAGAAAGTGCACAAATGCATTTCCTACACCTTAGGTTTTGGAAAAAAGGCAACATTGGTGAAAACACCTTATGACTCTTTACTAGAAGTAGCTTGTCTTAAACTTTCAGCCTGAAGATTAAATTTTGATATAATTTTTGTTTATAAACTTTTATATAATATTTTCCTGATCTTCTCTAATGTTTTGACATTTATTTACCTCTTCATCAAACCAGGCAAAATTTGACTTTTTGAAGTTTTCCAATATACCAAGAATAATTCAACTCATCAACAAATGGAATAGATTTGTTCCATTTAAGTTTATCTCAATTAAAAAATCAACTCTGTAATGAAAATAAAATAAATAAAAAAAAAATAAAAATAAATTTCAAATAAATTAAACAACTTTCGATTATCATTATTTCTTTTTGTTGTTTCTATTTACTATTTTGAATAGTATTTAATAATTACATTTTTATCAAGTATTAAATTTATTTTTGTTATAGTTTCATTGTTATCGGAATATTCATTTTTCTAATGTACTATAAAAATTGTGAGAGCGAGGCGGTACTCCGGAAATGCACGATGCTACTAACTCTAAGGGTTTGAATCTGGCTGGGCTGAAAATTGTTTGTTGTCGTGAGTCAACCCTGTGGGTTCTGGAACCTGCCTGGGGTCCACCCAGCTTCATAAATTAGGTACCCTTAATTGGGTAAAAATCTGGCAGTCGAGCATAATTTTGACCAAATCACCTCCTTGCACAAAGATTGTTCTAGTGACAGTACTTCCTTACAAAGTAATGCACCCTTAACCCTTCATGGGTTGTAGCAGTACAGATTATATATATTATATGATATAATGCTATACTTTATACTCCATTTATATGCTTTCAATTTCAATTTATGTTTGTGATTTATATCATATTTATGTATGTATCTGTGTTTATATTAATGTAAATAATTTTTACTTGGGCTTATCCCGTATTAATAAATAACTCATAACTAACTGTTCACCATACCAATAAAAGTAGAATTTTATCATCATTTATAATTTAACAGAATAAAATGGAGATTCATTTTTATCAATTCCTTGAAACCAAGATGTTCTTCCATTCAGCTTATTTATTTAAGGGTCTTAATAAATGCAAAGGAACCATCTTGTATAAAATAAATAGAACTTACACATATCTAAATCTAGGGAATATATGAAATGCTTTTGATATAAAAACATGGCAATTTTAATTCATTAGCTAAAACTAATGGTTAGCTATGTATACATGTGACATAAAATAGTCAATTGAATGTTGCTGGAAACTAATAGGAAGTGAATGGCGTTGATGACCAGGGAAGTTTTACACCATTAAACAAAACAGAATAGAACTAATGGTTAGCAATTAGGAAATGTTGGAGAGGGGGAGTTTAGTTTAGTATGACAACAGTATTAAATGGGAGAGTACATAAAACTTCATATATAAAGGAATAGCTCAGCCATTAGCTAGCAATGAATCATTTTGCAACATACAGTTAAAAATCATTGAACACAGTAAAAGAAAGTTTATATTAATTCACTAGTAGGAAAATCTTCTGTTATTAATTAAATCTCATTATTTATGATTAATTGGGGTCTAATTATTACCTGTACGCTATCTTCAACATTTTGAGTAAATAACTATGGAATGAAGAGTATCTCTGACTGCTTTCATAAAATATTGAGGCTAGAATCCTGCTTGCACCCTCGATGGCAGTGCTTGTGCTAAGATAAACGAATTCTTTGCAATTAGCAAACTAATGTAATGCACTGTAATAAATTAAGCATGAATGAAACAATAAAGGAAAAACAACGACTGAAAATGTTTATTTACAGCTAAATAAGCACCTAAAGAAACCAATAGTCAATGAAATGAATTCATGAGAACTGACTATTTTAGCTGCATGGATTAGCCTGAAACTGATTCACTCTCAATTTAACATAACTAACACCATATATTTTTAATATTAAATAAGTTATTTCCAACTTGTAAAACTTTTACAAACATATTTCATTTATTTATATTCATCTACTTATAAAATCTTTCATTTTTAAAAATATGTATTGTTTAACAATAAAACAAACTGAAACTTCAAACTTGTAATACATTTATTTTATGATAAAGCATACTTTTCTCCCTTTTCAATATCCTTTTTTAAAGTTTCAATGGCTGTTTGAAGCAGACAACTCTCATAGTTTGTAAGCTCTGGAAGAGGTAATATCTTCTGGACACCTGTAGGGCCAAGAACCACAGGTGATGCAAAATATCTGAGATCTGGAATCAGGTTAGACATCACATAAGCACATTCCGTGATTCCTTGCTCACCTAAAAACAGAATAGTTTTTAGTAATAAAACTTCTATGATCTTTATTAATAAAAAAATTTTATTCAAAATTCATTTTACAATTCTAAAGCAATGATTTCAAATGCTGTTGTTATTTACAACCTAGAATAAATATCTGTTGAAGATGGTGAAAAGGTCAAATGTCAAAAATACCAGTTCTGTAGGAAAAGGAAATGAATGTTAGGGAATTTGCTTTAAGTAAGTTTTGCTCCCTTTTACTGTACATACAATTTAAAGAGGGAGATTATAAAATTTCATTTAAAATAATCTAGATAATTGCCAACTCATAATTATCTAGTAAAAATTCAATAGACTCTTTGGTAGAACTATTATTTTTGAATTGTGACCTTTTTCACTACTCTTGACAAGTAAGTATGAACACTAAACTATTATTGCGTTTTTTAATTAAAATTTCTATTTTCGTACATTATTTTCAACATTTATTTACAGCATTCCATAAACATGAATTAAACCTGAAATATCCAATACTTTTATTTCTAAAAATATATAATCTTACATCAGCCCCAACAGCTATGAAGAAAGCTATAATATCCTGACAAATAGACAAGACTCTAAAAGGTTTATGCAGTTTTAATTGAGACTGCAATAGTTGATTTCGCAAATAATATAATATAATGATTATTAAACTAATATGCTTCTTTAATTTCTTATAGTACAATTTCTTTATCATTGATGAGATCCTATTATTTTCCCTCTAATGCAATGCAATTTATTTATTGGAAATTTCGTAATGAAAATTTAAAATTTTTTTAAACTTTAATAAACTTAAAAATTTAGATAAATTTTTTGCTGAAATATTCTTTATTCAGTAACAATATTATTGATTTCAATAGTTATTAGTATTTAAAAGTTACATCGTTAAGTTAATAAAAATATATAAATTTCCACAAAATATTAGTTAGATAGAAGATATTGATAGATAAATGAAGCTTGTATTACATATTTTCGAAGAAGAAATTGCTCACCAAAGACAGCTTTAGCCAGATTTTCCACCATTCTTGTTATCCCAAAAGCTACAGAAAGCCCGGCAGTTTTACCTTCCAATGCTCTAAAAGCTTCTTGACCAGCACTCTGAACTGCTCTCGTTATCCGCACTTTTTCTTCCTAAGAATTGTTTTATAAAAATTAATTATTAATTTAAATTTAATTAAATTAAAGAAATATATGAGTGTCCATTAATATGCCTGAGGAGAATTTATTAAGAATATATATGAAGAATCAATTTAAAGGTTTTATTTTATCAATAATCTAGGTTTTAAAAAGTTATTGTAAATATAAAATTAAGTTTGTTGTAGTGAAAGTAATTTAATTTTAATGTAAATTTGTAATTTTCGTATAATATATCTTCAAATGTAAAAAGTGAACTTCCCTCGCGAGGATAGAGGAGGAGTGGGGGACAAAAACCGCGCCAGGTACTAGAGCTGGAATTTAATTATTCTATTATAGATCCTGCATCATGTTTCACATAAATTATTCAATGTAGTCTCTTTTAATATGATCCGGATATGTGTTATTCTTTAACAATTTATTATTTATGCGGTTTTCCAATCACCATTATTAAGTAAAAGTGATGGTTTTTATTAAAATAAAATGAACTTTTAGACAAGTCCATAATATGTGAAATTCAAGAAAGAAGATATTTGGAAAATTACTTACGTAAGTATTGTTTCAAATATCAAATACAATGAAACTTCTCTTAACTGGCATCTCTTTATAATGGAACCCCTTATAGTGGTCAATTGTATTAAGCTTCTGGTAAATGGGGTACACATTTAATGCATTTGAACCTCTCTATTACGGAACCCCCTACTTACGGAAGAGGACACTTATTTTATTCCCTATACAACACGAGTATTGGTAAATGAGTATCAGCATGACAGTAACTAGTATCACGTAAATACGTCATTGTTCTTTTGAAAATATGTTACAAATTTTATATTTTTGACGTAATAGGAGAAAAAAACAAGCAAAAATGTGAAGAAAGGGTTATGAAAAAGCTTATTTGAACTGTCGAATTGTTATGATTCTACCGGAGGTGAAGTTGAATATTTTATAGTATATGTACCGCCGAAGCGAGTACAGAATATTTTATAAACGCAAGCATATCGTTTCACAATCGGCTTGTAAATTTATTTTTAAGCCCACCAAAACAATAAAGTCATTTTAACAAAATTTGAAGCTGTGTGATCATTCTTCCGAAACAACTTTTTATTTACCGATGTTAAATATTAAAACGTTTTGTAATTATCAGCAGCGTTTTCTTATCGAACTACATGGGTATTTGCTTCATGGATTTTTTTTTTTTTTTTTTTTAGAGATCAACATAAGATTCTTTGTAAGTTTTTTTAATTGTATGATTTATTTATTTTTTGGAATTACGAGATATGTGACAATACGTATCATCTTTGTGTTCTTTTTATATTAGTTACTTATTAATGGAAACCTCTGGATGACGGGAAAATAGCTTCCCTGTTGGTGTCAGTTATAGAAGGTTCACTGTATTAGTATTAATATTTATTTATTAATAATTATGAAATTAATAGATTAGAATCCAAAATGAAACATGATTTTTTTGTTATTGTATTAACGTAGGTGTAGATTGAGTAAATATCTCTTGGTGAAAAGGAAAGGAGGGAAGGGACGCAAAAATGAGATGAAAGTATGACCTTTGTGATGGAGTTCTGTTTCTTTAACATTTTTGTAGTTTAAGAAAATCAGATAAGTTTTACGTTTTAACATATACAATGGATATCGCTACAAAATCTGAAGTTTCAGAACTGTTTTCTTCCGCCCCAATATGAAGAGCGAATTTAAAAGTTGTAAACTAATTGAATAAGTAATCTAATTTCTTACAATGAATTGTGTGCAAAACTATTTGAAAAATGCAAATTTTTGTACATAGTAAGTTTCTTAGTTATTGGAAAAAAACAAAACAAACATATTCTTACCCAACTATGGTGTTCCCTGCCAGTGTTAGTGCAGTGCATTTTGGGTCATCTCTAGAAACCCATTTACTATGAATGCCTTTATTTATTTATTTTTTTTATCGAGGTTCATGTATTTGGAAGTAAAACGATTACTCACTAATGGTTGCCTATTTTCTTTTGTTTCTGTATACTATCATCAAACTTTCGTATTTTGCAGAATGCTATACGTTTTTAGAAATATAAAATAATTCAAATTTTTACCTGGACCAAACACTGTAGGTATTGAAATATTTCAAGAGTACACAACTGACAGTTCATTTTATTCACGAAAAAACTTAAAATTATTTTTTATTGCTTGATAAAAAAAAACGTTAAGTTCAATATTTAATATTTTCCGAGATACAGTTTTTCAAGTGCCAATACTTTTTTCCAAACAAGTTTGTTATATATCAATGAGTTGTTACATAATAAATTGAATATGAGTTAGATCTTGGGAAAAGTTTGATGTCTTAAGAACAATTTGACGTATAAATGTCTATTAGAAAGTGCACTATAATGTAGTTTATAATGATCGCCTCCATCAGAATATTAGGTTCCAAGATATTCGAAACAATAAATTTCTCGTTGTTTAGAAAAACAAATATTGGTATTTGATAAACTGAATTTAGGAAAATATTGAACGTAAAGAGTTCTAGGGCTCAATTTGAAGCTCGTTATATACATTATGGTGTACTGTATTATGATTATTTTTCTAATATAGCGTAGTTGACTATATCTGCCGGAATAAATTCTCAAAATTTAATTACTTATTTTTTGAAGGAAAAAATATATCGTTTTTGAAAACTGTTTCTTTGGATTTTTTAAAATATGAACTCTATTAGAGCCCAAATTAAAGCTCCTTAAATGTATTATAAAGTAGTTTATAATATTTCAGCTACTTGTAATACTTAAGGAGTTATAGTTAATTAATCTAATATTATACGGCTGCCATTTTCAAAATATGTACGGTTTTAGGCCTATAGACATTCAGAGAGTCGTAAACTTTTTTGCCATTGTGTTTTTCAAACATATTTACACAAGATTCCATTGAGAGAAATTAATTTACACTTATTTCTTGGTTCAAGAAAATATGAAGTTAAAGTTACTAGACAGGTTCACCTTGAACTAACCCACCCTTAATTATTTTGATCTCTCTTAGAATTCCCTTTCTCGAATAAACCATGAACCTGGTATTTATCATTTTTTTTCTTTAAGTTATGCATCTGTTCTCGATTATAAGCTCTCTCCGTCCTTGTTTCTCGAACCTCTTTATCCTTAAAGTACATCCATGTTTAAATTACTCAATTTATAGATTATATATTACTTTTGTGTATATATTACTGGATATTAGTCAGTTAAATTTAAAATTAATATCACACCCTGTTGGAAATTAGGTTCAAGAAAGATTACTGAAATCGTAACATTATTCACAAAATTCAGCTTTTAACAAATTAAAATTAAATTTAGATGTTTCTCTTCTCGAATAAGGATATTATTTTATTGACAATTAAGATACCGTTGTTGTTGTTTTACTGCTGGTGTTGTTTATTTACACTGCTAGTAAAACTGGAGCATCTTGTTGAAATTCCACAGGAAGGCTGATGCTAACGACATTACTATCTACATTAGGGTTTTTAAACCCTCAACACGACATGTCTGTCTGAGGCACTAATAACAGTGTAAAGTTTAACAAATATTTTTGATGTTTGTTTTTAAAGCTTTATAATCAATTTCCATACGAATAAATAAATCAGTACAGTAATAAATCTATTATATTAAACGTATGATTTGATACAAAATGTAGACGAATAACTGTAACTGGGTCCGACAAAACCAGCTGACACGTTGAACATCCTAAACATACTAAAATAAGCTGGTAAGACTAAAAGGACCGCTGTGAAAAGCCTTGGGCAACAGAACATCGATGTATATTTCATAAAAATAAATTGAATCATGTTTTCATTTCAAACAGTTAAAATGAGTGCAAAAACATTTATATGTTTAGAGTAGGGTCTTCAAAAATGACTTCCATATTTGCACGAGCATAAAGACAAGCTACGGACGTCAGTATACTTGAATTCAAAATAGAAATGGTTTTATTATTTGAGGTGTATTTTTGTTTTCATTTTGTTTCAGTTCTGATAGGATTACTTAAACATAAATGTGAAAAGATCTTTGACTCATTTTTTATCTTAACGACTAGGATGATACTGTTTAGCTGTAAGGAACACGCAATACATGAGAACTGCATCGTTAGGATATTTAGTCTTCGATAAACAGCTTACTGAAAATAAAATAGTATATAAAATATATATAAAAGAATCGGATAGAGTTGAAATGTTATTTCTTTTTTACTCACGGTGGTGAGGCTGACGCAGGGCTCTGCCTTGGACAGAAGAGGTACGATGGTGTTCTCCGAGTGACCCCCGATGACCGGAACCTTGATGGTGTCCGGCGAGGTCTGTGTTATGTCCGCCACGAAGGTGGAGGCCCTCAGCAAGTTGATGGTCGTGAACCCCATGATCCTGGCCGGGTCCACGCACCCGTTCACTTTCTTGTACGTTTCACAAGTGACGGGCACCATGGAGTTCACGGGATTGGTCACAACCAGGTGGAAAGCCTTTACGTTATAGTGTTTTTGTTAATGATACATATTTATAAATTGTATAACTAATTTATGTAATTTATAAATAAATAAAGAAGGGTAGATGATATTGTATGCCTTGGAAGGTGCTATTATTATAGGTAGGCTTTTCGCTTGAAGGATTATTTGAATAGAGAATAAAGCAATGTACCTATAGTTAGTTTTATACAATTAACAATCTTATAATAATAATTGATAGCATTATTATTACAGTTACCTTTTTTATTAGTCTGTACCTTGTGATATTCCCCTGTTAAGGGAGATGTTTGGTCTAACTTCCTGCGTGTAGTAGCAGTATTGATAATTAATGACGGGCGAAACCTCTACTCCTGGCGACCAGATCAGAACGATTCACTCACTGTAATGAGCACACGCCTGCTTCATGATTCACTGAATCTATTAAGGTTCACTCAGATTAAACCCGTCTAATCTCTCAAAATGCTTCTAAAATTGAAACTTGTCTGATCTGAGATGATTTTCTAATGAGCTCACTGTGGGAGCCGCTATGCGAGCGAGGGAAGGTGTCACTCTTTCTTACTAATCGTTGATCATTCATTCATTAAAAAAAATCTATTCTTTAAATTACACTTTCTGAACCTTTGATGAACTTTTATTACTTGCATACTAATATCTCTTTAATATAATAATTTTACCACTACCACTTTAGATCACTGGTAGTTCAACATTTAGCATTGTCGCCGATTGCAATAATATATTCCTGTAAATTTAATTGAAAATGTAATCTATTCTCGTTTATTTAAGAATGACAACAAAATCGAGACTTCGTTTAATTAGTTTCAAAGTATTTTTGGTGTAATCATCATTATTAGTTCATTTCGGACTTTTTCAAGCATTAAACAATATTGAGGTGTAGATAGTTGACCGTAGATTAATGATAGGAGAAGTTCAAAACCACAACAAAACCATATTTATTTAAACGTCGGCATAAAATAAATATATGGTTTTGTTTATTTATGTTGTTCTTTGCTGACCGCACCCCCCGACAAACTTCTCGTATCATTAAACAATATTGGATTATATTTTCCACAGTTCTAATCAGTCTGTATATTTAACGGAGAAGAGAGCAAAGAACAAGAAAAAAATGATACTGCACAATCTTTTCAAAATGCGCTTTTATTTTTGTCCAATCCTAAGACTATATTTTGGAGGATACACGTTCGATACCTCTATATAATTTATATAAATGATTGTTTGCAGCTTATAATGGTACAGTTAATACCAATTTGTGAAGCAAAAGTTTTACTAATTACCTCCCATGTATCTTGAGAGGCCAACAGATTGGTTTCGTCGAGATTGCTAATTGTTCCTCCTTGAAACCAATTATTAAAATGATAGGTCATTGACAACAAGAAAATTTCTGTAAGTGAAAATATTGGTATGGGACGGGCTGTATTGGATGTTTTCAAATGTCGTTCAGTCCTAGAGAGTATTGTGTAATAGTGGGTTACTTTGGATCAAATTTTGGAATTTTTTGATTTTCTGCTTTTTTGATCTATTCACAGGAGCCAAAAAATCCTAAAATTAATTGATAGGTAGATTAGCTCCTTAGAATAAAACTGAAAGAAAAAAAACAATATTTCAAGCTATGGTCATATCTAGGTGTATACAGGGGCACTTCACAACACTTTCTAATATTCATTTTCATAAATATGATCAATCGATAGTTTGTGCAATTTAAGACTGTCTACATCTGAGAAGTTAACTTGTTAAGGAAACATGTAAAAGGAAAGTAAAAATATAATCTTTATTTTTATTGGGACATTTTTTTAAACAGATCGATGTTTCTTTTTCAAAATCAATATATACAATTTTTCTTGTAATCAGAGTAGAGTAAAGTAATAAAAAATATATCAATAAATAAATGCTTATTCAATGTGAATCCAAGCCAAAACATATCAAAATTATGAATCTCTTTTAACTGATTTTCATGCTGTTTAACAGAAAATAACTGGAGAAGCAAGAAAAGTAACAGAAACTCTTTGTTTACATTTTATCTGAACTTTGCACTCACAAATCGGAAGGTATACTTATTTTTCCCTCCGATCCTTTCTTAACCACTGGTGGGCCACATTCAGCAAAACTTATAACTTTATCTCACGAAACTTTTAACATCAGTGGAGCAATTTTGTCCAAAAGCTAAATCATCCACTTTTTGGGGTATTTTTCAATGGTTTCTTTAACAATCCAGCTTCATTTTAGTCTATCCTTGGCCGATCCAATTTCTTTTACCTTATCCTCTGAGGACATTTAACTTATATTTTCAAACATATTTCATTTTTTGCTGCTAACTAAATTAAGAGTGCAAACACAATGCGCCTATGATAATGGGACTATCGCAGAGTTGTTATCGTCTGTTGTTTACATTTGTCGCCACCTCACCGATATCTGAATAGCGAGTTCCCACAAAAGCATGAAGATTACGTTGTTTTTTTTTCGCAACATACCGATTATTTCTTACAGACGCACTTTTTGTTAAAATAAATAACTCAATTTTTACCTAGACTATGCGACAAATGATAAAGCTAAGTAGAACTAATTCATATGCGTACGCTACCGGGGATGGCTTCATTTTATTCTAGAAAAAACTGAAATTATTCTTAATTTTTCGTTCAATGCACTATACTTTTGAAACTTTTTTTTTGTAGCCATCCTTTTATAACCAAGGTCGGAGGTCAAGTTTTCATTTCGTCAATCCTCAGGCAGGATTCGTACCTGTGACATTGGAAAAAAGAGGCAGCCAAGGTTAACGCCTTAACTCTATCGGCTACAAACAGCCCAAATACTTTTACAACTGACCCGTCTTACGAAAGCAATTATTAAACCATTTTTAAATTAAAATAAATTTCCTCAAATATGAACTTCTTACATTCAGGAAACAGTTTTAAAAAAATTCGCATGGAATCCCGTCATAAGAATAGTTCATCAGAATAATCATCCTTTCTCTCTTCTCACACTCCCTCTACTTAATTTTATTTATTTAAGCTCTATTTTTGTCTTTATTTATGTCCCTCAATTATTTAAGCTACTACTAAAATTAATTGAGCTTTAATCATAAATTTTCTATTGATGCAACTTATAAATTGGCACGGGGTAGGGGACTATATCAGAAATCGTTGATCTTAAATTTTCCACTAATATAAATAAGCAATGAAAACAGGGCAGGGGCATTATCCGCAGATACTGATATTATATAAAATACTTTACTTTCTTTATATTGTTCATTTCACTCCACCAGCATAGAAAAGTAAAAATTTACGAAACTACAATTATCAATTTTAATGTGAGTAAAACATGTAAATAAGAATAGTTATTTAAAATAATGTATACGAAGAATGGAAAAAGAAATAAAAAGTGTAATCTAATAATAGATGCAAAAAAATGAGTTAGTAAATAAAGGAGTAACTATAATTTAATTCTGAATAAACCGATTACCCTAATGGTTATATATATACCTGAGGGCAATGCTGTGCACAAAACTTGGCCATTTGCTCTGCTGTCGAGGCGTTGTCGGCGAACGGATCATCTTTGTCAGTTATTGGCTTCAAGGTCGATCTTGTCATATTCACCACTACGTTGGAGCCCTAAATAACAAATAACTGCGTTGAATCATTTGCTTTAAAAATACATATTATGTATTTGTGTATATTATTGCAATGCATCCTTTGTTCCACTGTAATTGAACTCAACTTAGCAATTTAAAAAAGTGTTACCTAGATCCACTGAGAGGTTCC
The DNA here is from genome assembly GCF_000696795.3 of Halyomorpha halys. NCBI lineage: Eukaryota > Metazoa > Arthropoda > Insecta > Hemiptera > Pentatomidae > Halyomorpha > Halyomorpha halys. Next base: position 285,328 of record NW_027106556.1, read on the forward strand.
CAGATGCGTTACCTAGATTTTGACGATACCTTACATGGTCCTAGTTCTCACTAGTCAAATATTTAGCACGTGGCAATGTTTTTGTTTTGTTTACCACCCACCTAACCATTTCTGATAAAGGGTGGTGGAGGGAATTTTCCCATAGATAACCAACCTATTCTAACCTGAGTGGGAGGATCCAGTTTTCATTCCGTTGGAGCGTCACAAAATAAATTTTATCGAGCCCAAGGGGGGATCGAACAGGCACCACCGCAGACTCAAGATTGCTAAGGTAGACGCCTCGACACACTTGGCTACAACGGCCTCATTCAACAAAATTGGTGGCTATCACCAAAGAATCCCCTGAAAACATTAAATAATTAATCCATACACAAATTAATGCATTTATTTGCGGATGGACATTTTATTTTATATTCAATGGAACACAAACAATTTTTCATTTTTTTTTAGGTGGTCTACACACTGGAGATGCTCTCTGCGTCCTCATTGCAAATAGCGTGTCTCCTGCATTCTTATGACACAAGCTTTCACGTACCATTGACGTCTTATTATCTCTTTTCGGTCTAATCAATGTTAAGTACTTGTTTGGTTATTATGATGAATAATAATCTATTATCAGATAGATAACAGATGACGAAAGTTATCTTTCTAACCAATGTGGTTAGAAGACTGAGACAACGAATGATTCGTTTATGGCTGCTCGCATACTGGAATAATGCTGGAGGAAATATCCCCGCTATTGTGTCTCAGAATTTACTTAATCATCCACAAACGTTTCAGTCCTATTGTAAAATGGAGATTTCTACTTATAACAAGCTAAGGGGAGGGAGGAGGAGAGTAGATTTCTGAGGATCTGAGGTCCCAGCGCCGATAAATTGGCCCGCAACTTGTACTTAACCATTCTCATTGCGAGAGAACATTATCTAAAAAAAAAATGTATAATATTATATAATTTATAATTGTTTTATTCTCTATCTCGTCCTTAGTACACTGCTTTTCGAATGATCTCAATATTGTTTTTGTTTGGTTATTAAGGGCCTTTTTCCAAATCCTAATCCTATTACCAGGATATATGTAACCTCCTACTTGCCACTTTAGTGGAAATGCCGCCTTAGTTTATACTAACACTAAAGCGGTTAGTGAGATTCAGACCTTTTTCAATTAATTTGTACAAACAAAAGAACATTCATTAAAATAAATCGTTAGAAAACAAATATTTTATAAAAACTTGTTTTGAACAGCCGTTACCTCAGGGCCACCTGACCTCTATATGGTATAATATTCCCCACAAGGCCAACCTACGCCATATAGGATCGACGTTAGATGTTATGTTTTGAGAGCTAGGAGAGAGCCAATAAACAAGTGCAGTATTATTGGTCGGTCGATGCTGATTTATTCCTAGCCTCCTCTCATTTCAGAATCATTGCCATTGTCAACTCCGTTTAGGTTCGGGTATGACAGAATTGAAAATGGTTGTAGTATTACTAGCTGTATAAAATTCATTCAATAAAACATACATATGCAGATAACTTAGGAGGCCCTAAAATTTTTACTAATTAACTTATTCATTTAATTGGGTATTGTTTTTTGTTTTGCCTACAACTCCTAAATGGTGTATCCTAGCGAAAAAGTAAAGATATAAGAAATTTAACAGCATTAAATCCTGCATCGAATACATACCGTGAATTGTTAATTCGGTCAATTAGCATACATTGACTATAGAAAAACGATTTTTTTTTTATTATAAAAATAAATCCTAGATGAAGTACTTGAGAAACTAGTGGACGGCTGCTGAGGATAGAGAAACATGGAGGGCAACTCTTGAGGCAGCCAAGATCTAGTAATGGATAGTTGAGCTCGGGGTGATGATGATGATTTCTGAGGGTGCTAAAATTGTTACAAAGCAGTCATATAGTTTGATAAAGTAAAGAATTATTCAATTTTATGTCATTACTTTGGGTTATCGCCTATAAAAATTAAAAGGTGGAGCCTAGCGAAAAAGTTGTAATGCAACAAATGATATTAAATTCTTTGTCGAATGAGTAACATACCATATAGTATAATTATAATCAAATGAAATTATCATAAACCACATATTCTGGTTGCAAATGAACCTCATAGCACTTTAGGCCACCATTTGGAGCCCAAGGAACAACCAAACAAACTCAATTTTTGGTTTTCGAGCATTTACTTGACCGAATTTAAAAGTCATAGTATTCATTCGACTCGGACTTTAATGTTGTTTAATTTGTTATACTAATACTTTTTCGCTGGATTTCATCGTTTAAAATTCAGGAGTCTAAGAAACAAGAAAATGACACAATTCGTTTCTTAATTAAATTATTTTGGTAATCAATGAGTGTTTTAGAATGGCAAGAAACGTGTCTCCGCGTTGAGTCTGATAGAATATCATTTTTAAAGTTATTTGCAGAAGTATATTTTATAAGCCGGATTTTATATATGCTGATCCTGTACCAAATGGAGGTATGGAAAACATCCATGGTTTTAGACCGATATCATGATTACAGACCTGATTCATGACTTAATTGAATTGATAAGGTAAATAGTAAGAGGTTTAGGACCACCAGAAATGCGTTTCCATGTTAAGTGTGGTATAACTTAATTTTTCAAAATAATTTGCACCAAGCTAAATAATTTGTAGATGGGTTTTATGAACCAGGTTTTATAAATCGTGCTCCTTATTAAATATATATGTTTTTACACCAAAACCTGTTTTGTAACCAACGATATCTCAGTAAAGTGCAAATGTTTGATTTTAGTGAGAACATTGTGAGCTCTAAATTCATACTCTCTTCTGTTATTATTGCTAATGTCTTGATTACACTTTCTGCCTATTTGATTGTTTATTCCTTCTTATTTATTTATTACTTATTAATGAGGTATTTACTTATATCTATATTACCTTGAGGGCTTGCTTGAGGCCTTCCTCACCTTCGTAGCTGGTGACTAGGCAGGGGGTGTCGATATGGTTGAGCTCGACGGCCAAGCCCTTGCAGCTCGCCTGGTCGTAGAGCGCAGCCTCCTCGAACCATTGGCTCTGCTTCACCATCAGGGACACGGGCTGGCCGACCGTTCCCTTCGCTCCGAGCAGGCAGATCTTCAATCCTGGACAGGACATTTAGTTGTACCAAATAACACATCCATTCAATGATATCATGGCAGGATAATTTAGTTTCCTGTCCGAAACTACTGGACTGATTTTTTTTATTTTGCACCAGTCAAAGGTCATTTCAGAATGTTCCTAGAAACTCGTTATTAGCACTTGCCATTTTGTTTCAAAATGGCGGCGGAATAGATATTTCTTAAGTACAAATCGCTGTCCCAGTTCAACAGTGCAACACCTCCGGACTTAAAATAGCTCCTTTTTAGAATGGATAGCTCATATATAACATTAAACATAACAGGTAACCTTAAAATACTAAAGGTAGTAAAAGGTAAGACACAACACGAATTACTTTTCTTTTTCACAGTAATGCACTTACTAATTCACTTTTATTTCTGTTTTAGAGGATTCGGAAAAAAAAAGAAAAAAAAAACTGCAACATTTAAAAAAAATTGTTATTTAAGATATGCCAAAACTGTAATATCTGGAAATTGATCTTTTTTTTACTTAGATTTTAGGACTTATGTTTTACTATAAGTCTGTATTTTACAGAATACAAGCATATTTCAAAATAACAATTTTTTGAGAAATTACACTGTTGAACTGTGACAGCGACATTTCGTACATTTAAAAAGAGAAAAAATTATAAAGTGGGTAATTATTTCAGGAAACTATAAAAAAAAATTACTATCTCTTTAATGGGTGGACCTTGTGCTGCTAGTTTAATATATCGGTAAGAGTACAAGCCCATTTAAGTTAAAAATAATTTATAATTAAAAAAAGTATATAGTATTTTTTTTTCAATTAATTTTTCAAATAAGAAAGGTCCCGTAGTAGAGTTATATAAGGTCCAAAAGAGTTGTTGCAAGTTAAAAAACATAGAACTTACTCGACGATTCTTTTAATTTTCTGAGAAATGAATGAAATTCAGAAATCCATTTAAATGGTTTGCTAAATCTTAAATTTTGTAATTTTATTCAGTTTTTCGTTTATAATTCGAAAATAGCATTTCTAAAATATTAAATATTCTGTACAAAATTGAAGTAAACAAATTTTTTTTATAAATCACTTGCACTATATATCTTTTTTTAAGGCCAAAATGAAACGCTACCTTTGTTCAAACACATCTCTTACAGTTAAATTCAGATACATAATATTGACATTGTACCGAGTACAGCAAGGTACAAAGTATTGTGCGAGCACCTCTCATGAAAGTGTTATTTTAATTTAAAGTTTAAGAAGATGAATCATTGTTTCCTTGTGCTGAGCATTGACCCCAGACGGGTTGCACAACATAACAAACTGTATCAACAAGACTCCAATATTAAACTGTCACTTAAATAAAGATTTAGGGAAAAGTTGATTTTTATTTTTTAAATGTATTGTTTAATTTTTTTTTTCTTATTAAATATAATGTATAGACGATTACATATTAATCGAAATAGTTACAACAAAGCTTTAAGTAATTTACTATTTGATATTTTCTCAATTTAAAATATTACTTGCTTAAGGAGTAATTAAGTAAGTACTTTTTCAATTCATTTTGGATTTAAAACATTTTCATTTTTCACTTATCACCGGTCTTCTAGCAACCCTTTATTTTTCATCGAAAGCTTTTGACTAGTTCAGTAAAAATTGTGGAAGACGATGTTGTAAGATTGTATCAAATTTGTTTTTTCTCAATAATAATAAATGGATATTCAAATAAATCTCCAAGATATATTTTCTTCAATATTATTATTCATATTATTACAATAAGATAGTAAGATTAACCTTCATATAAGAGCTGTGCAAAAATTGTTATAAATCATATAATGACGACGTTGACATGAATGCAATTTTGCAGTTATGGATGCTTTATCAATAAATAAAAATTGTATCCATGACAATGTAATTAAAGTTTTATTCATAACTAATTTTTGCACAGTTCTGTTCCACACAAGCGCACGCACGCGTGCTCTCACTCACCCACACGCGCGCACACACACATACACAAATATTTCTTTGTAAACAGTAGGTAACTTGGAGAAGGAAACACAGAATATAAACGGAACAGTTCGTGAACCCCTGGGTTAGTCATCCGCTGGAAGGTCGTATAACTGCCGGGAAGAATATCTTTTGAGAACCGGTCCCTATCGCTTCTATTATCTTCGCGGTACAGTTATGCTATTTTTTATTGTTACTCTTGGTAAGTTATATAATGAGGTCGTCTCTTGTAATTTTTAGTGTAATAAAGCAATATTTGAATTATAATTTATATTCAAGTACTATGTAAAAAATTAAAACCAATTCTGTATATCGAAAAAAAAAAGTATAATAATAAATCACTTACTTATTGAAATAGTAGCTTTTTTTTTTAATGGAAAAATGGTAACTAAGTAATTTTTTTTTTTTTTTAATAATTTATTTATTGTTATTTACAACTGTATACATATATACACATCAAGTAAATTTGCTGTTAGTGATATTATGACATGATACAAACATGTGGAGAATCTACCCATTGATAGAACTCCAAAAACATTTCTAAAGGAGAAGATCTCGAGGCCATCTTCTTTTCAGACGCCTAAGAGGATTATTTGGTAATGAAGTAGAAGGCAGGTTAGAAACGAGTTGGTTTGGGTGGTTGGAAAGTTTATCATGGAAGGATTGGTATCTGGTTCTGGCCAAATCGGCAACATAGGGGACATTGAGGTCCTGATGGATGATTTGATTTGTGACAAAGTAAGGAGCATTAAGGATTTTACGAAGGATTTTGGACGGTAAGGATTGGATTCGAGAGGAATCAGATGGTTAAGTGGAGTCCCATAGCTCAACTCCGTATGTCTAGATAGGGCTTATAATAGTCATGTAGATCAGTCTTTTGTAATGGAAGTAATATTTATTGTTACATATTACAAAAATAATTAATTTAGTATAATACATCCATCAAACGATTAAAATTTTAGTTGATGTTCACTGGTGGTACATTGAACATTGAGAGAAGTAGACTTACGGTCTTCAAAATTCTAGAGCAGTAAAAATTACGATAGTAAGGTGCAGTGTCAAACTTATTAAATAAAGTAATAGTTTAAGGGAAAAAATTGCTGATGACAGAAATAAATAAAAGAGGACAGGTAATGAATATTATAATACAAATGAAATTGAAATAAAAGAGGCGAAATCTGAGGGGTTTTGATAATAAGGGTTATCTAGAAAAAAAATAATTGTAGAAATAAACATAAGCAATAAAATACTAATGGGGATTAACGATAAAAGTTATAGTTAAATTTAGTATAAGCATTAAGTCAAACTCTAAATATAATTTTTCTGCTAGAATTTTAAAAAAATGCAATAGCGTCCTAAGATAATATATATTATTATATTCCAATTTTGGTACTTTTATCAGGCAAGGGACGATAATCTTAAAATGCCAAATAATGGTCTTGACATGGAACACTCCTCTCATAAATGTGGGGTATGTCGTTCCTAATTCATATATAATACACGAATGAGTTAAAACTGAAGGTTAATATACTGACCTAATTTTGTAATAAAATGCAATTTTCCTGTCCTAATGTGATTGAATTTAATATAAATGTCAATGAAATTATCAATTGTTTTTAAATTTCAGTACCAATCCCTAAAATATTTTTTAAAAATCTTAATGGTCTTTTTTTTATATCTTTTTTTTAAATTTATTTATTTTTATTTACAACTGTATAAAAAAAATATATACAAGTTAATTTGCTGTAGTTGACATAGTGACATGATAAAAACATGTGGAGAATCCACCCATTGGTAGAACTCCAATAACATTTCTAGAGGAGAAGATCTCGAGGCCATCTTCTTTTCAGACGCCTAGGAGGATTATTAGATAATGAAGCAGAAGCCAGGTTAGAAACAAGTGGATTTGGGTGGTTGAGAAGTTTATCAAGGAAGGAATGGTATCTGGTTCTAGCCAAATAGGCCACATATGGGACATTGAGGTCATGATAGATGACTTGATTTGTGACAAAGTAAGGAGCATTAAGGATTTTACAGAAGATTTTGGACTGTAAGGATTGGATTCGGGAGGAATTTGATGGTTTGAATCAGTCTTTTGTAATGGGTTGGCAATTTAGATCGTTTGTCTAGTAAATGTTGTAATAGTCGAAATCGTCGAGCAGTTTCCTGTCTTTTCAGTCTTGTATGAGGATTCCATGTCAGTCATTTGTCGAGATGTAGTCCTAAGTAACGGATCTGTTCGACAGGAATAAGTGGGGTATTATTAAAGGATACTGTAGGACAAGAGGTCATGGTATTACGACGAAGGATGAATGTTATTTGGTAGGATTGGAATTAATTTTAATCCTCTAATTTTGGCACTATTCTTCAAGGGTGGTGATTTTTATATCTCGAAACAAAATTGGAGGATGCACGGGGTTGATTATTAATATTTAAAATTTACCACTAAGGCGCGCAACCGCAGTCCTGGCTGTACCACAAAATACATGAATTTAATTCTTCCCAACATTACAACACCTTATAGCTTGTAAAACAGGAAGATTACCTCATAAACGAGTTTTATTGCATGCGAACAGTTCCTATGGTGCTGCCGAACATGATATAAGGACTACTTCCGAAACTAACTTACGACCAAACCTTGTTGATGTGAGATATGCTATTTAGCTTATATTATGTAGTTTGGTCTTAATGACACCTAGATTAGTAAAACGTGACTCCTTAGATACTTAAGAGATCTAAGGTTTTATTTTTTCACATTAATTAACTTTTAAATGAAATTAGCATTTTTCACATACCTACATCAAGGTTAGATTAAACTCTTTTCCTTTGAACCCGGCTTCCATGTAATAAACGCACCAACATTAATAGTAATTTGAGTTTATTATTTTATTCTGTTGATTGCAAATATATAAATAATAATATAAAACTTTGAATTGATTAATTTATAATAAAAGATATCCAGTTCGTCGCAATCCATTCTTCAGAAAATGATAACAGTACGGAGAAGTAAATACTGTTATAGGGAGGTGTTACTCCCAACCCTCCTACTTAATACATAACATAAACTTTTCTCTTTGTAAATATTGCATTACTATTAAACATAGAAATTCGCTCTTGCGTTACCCGACGAAAACGCAAATTAACATTTTTACCCTGGAACATTTTTCCATAATTGCAGGGTTCTCATGCTCCAAGAAGAGCCTTCCCTATTAGTCAGAAAGTGGGATTGGGATTCACGCCATCATTTCTTGGGAAATTTCTAGAAGAAGCTTTTACCCACTGTAAATAATTCATTCGCTTCTTTAACTGCTTTCGCCGCTTCGATAATCGATGCCATGGCTCCGTCTCATTTTGGTTTAAGCTCAACTAATTAGGCATAGTGAATATCTCATTCATTCAAGGCATATTATTGTTGCTAAACGTAAACATTTTACCAACAAAAATTCAATCACCTGTCTATATATTTATTATAAAAATTTATTCAATTTTGCTGCATTTTTTACCCACTTTTTTGTTTAATTTATTTTATTTACTTAGTTATGAAACATGTTTTCGTTTTTGATGTATTAATTCTATTTTTTTGTTTTTCCTACATTTCCCTTAAATTTTATAAGTTTCTCTTGACTGAAAATAAACAAAAAAGTAACGATTTGTATACCTCCATGAAGCTTGAAAATGTAAATAAACTTTCCTGTATAAATTTACTCATTTCAAGAAATATATTTAAGAGGGCATAAAACTAGATGCCAAAAAAATGTCAATTACTGGTATTATATTGTCTACAGTGTTGAATTAAAATATTAGAATATCACCTACATATCAAATATTGAAAATATCAGACACAAAATAGGATAAAAAATATATAATACAACAATAATATAACTCTAATCTTATGATTTATTTTTTTCCTATCATAGCTCTTGTATAAATACTTATTTCTTCTTCATATATCAATTTATTTGTTAAAAATAAATTTAAATTTTGTACAAAATTCTAAAAAAGAATGCATCGCAAAAGCACTAGTAAGGGAAGAGCATATACCATACCTCCCTATTGGAGATTGTAAAGTTCAGTAGAAAAATAATCCTAAGGTCATCTGGCGTTTTGCGTTCTCTTCCTGTTATTCTGCGTTCAACATGTTTCTGATCTTTAGATTGCTTCTTTTTGAAGTATTAAGATCAGTTTGATCTCTAAGCTCTTCAAATTCTATCTATGATTAAAGAGCTGTATCAGTTAAATTTATTAATATCTTTCTTAGTCGTAATTACTGAAAATGTGACTGCAGAGAACTTAGAAGCAGAAATCGGGAGAAGTACTCCTGCAAACGGTGCAAGGTCTACCGATGTTTTCATTATTGTCTATGTGCTTTTAATTTTCAATGCCCTTTAAATTTGGATTTCAAAACTTCGCATTTAGCAAATTTCAAATAATTTAAAGTAAAAGCACACACTAATTGCTTATGGTCGTATATTCTTCAATGCAGCAATTTCTAGGAAAACAAACAGCCTTAAAACTTTATATATCTTTTGTTTATGAATCCGATAATGTTTTGAATTTAATTTTGTCCATTTTCGAATTCAATCCCTAACTGACTACTTCTATATTGTCAATAAAATTTACTCTACCCAATTATAAATTCTCGTCGTCTTAATTCATTTATCCCTACAGATATTCGATGTTTTTATTTTGAGTTCCCTAACCGGAATTTAAAAAAAGTTGAAAGAAGTAGTTTAATTGGATAACAACTTCCTCCTATGGCCACCGATCAATATAAACTTGCTGTTTTTCTGGCCTTATTTATGAAAAATATGCAATGTTTTGGGAATCCAACGGCTGTCGACAAATAATAGCTACAAATAATCACAAATAAATAGTGTTAACCAATCAGATTTTTCCTAATTCAGGAAAAGTCCTGATTAGTAAAACCACAATTAGATAAAAAGAGGACATAAAAATTAATGATTTATGATGCACAAGTTAGTGAATACCATTATCTATAAAGTCTTATATTAGTCAAATATTGACCAAACAGTCGTCTGAATCATAAAGTATCTGCCGCCTAAAACAACGACTGACGCTTCAAGGCTATGCGGGCCAGACAGAGGCCTGCAGGAAAACAACCCCACTTATTAGCATACTCTCACCATTGTCAAACTATAATTATATTTCATAAAAGAATTTATTTTTATATTTACTTAGTAAGTTTGACATGTTCACAACTGAAGCCATAAAAGCAGCAGTTTGTTTCTTTAAGAATTTAACTCATCCTTTCTCGGTCCGAATATTTTACGCAATAGTTTATTTTTAAAAACCTCAAGGCTCTGTTCTTCACCTCTGTGAATTTAGTCCCTCATGCTTTAAATATTTGAATTTTTTTTTTAGAGCTGTGATAGAAGTTCTAACAATTAACCTTAAAAATCAAAGTTTTAAAGTTGAAATTAAAAGATTTATAAGGTTTCAAAGTTACACAAAACGTGTGATTAAACAGCACGTCACTAGGAATGGTATTATTTATGTTTTTAACAACAAAATTATTTCTTGAAATAATTGAAAATTCCAGAACTCTTAAGGGGATTACCAGAACTCTAAAAAATTTTCAAATATTTAGATGAGAGGCCAACTTCCCAGAACTATGCTCTTCCCTTTGTTTAAGAGGCCACGTTTCGTAATGTATATATATAAACATGTATTGTCTTTCTTCTTATTGTTATTTCCAAAAAAAAAAACACAAGATCTGCATGTAAAATTCCTAAAATATACAAATTTAATTATTCTAGAAGTTCCGGAAATCATTAGAAAGGTGTATAAAAAGAATGTAATTCTATACTTAGCCCTAACATTAAACACATCTTTATTTTTTTTAAATATAATTGCTTTAAATTTAAAAGTCACAATACTTGAAATACAATAAATATCATTGAGAATGTTTTCCAGCATTCTATTCATATCTGCCGCGCCCTTTACATATGCTATTCGACTAATTTCACATGTCTTCAGCTTATTAAAAACACATATTGACTAAGTTCACTTTGCATTGTACCATGACAATATAAATTCTCTAAATAAGGTTCATATCCACATTTTCGATCCTGTACTAATTCTAAAAATCTGGTGTGGTGCGCGGATCATATAACATTCCCTTACCACCCTACTTAAGTCCTCAAAGTTGGTGGACTTGTGTTGTATCTCCACTCAATGTATCTCCATTTTTAGGAAAAAACGTCTAAAACCAGGAAGACGAAAATTTTAAACTAACCTTTTGTTATTTTCTATTACTATAAAAACTCATATTTTAGGAGACTTTGTTGTTGCCTAAAATACAATAGTTTACCAAACGATGTCATACACATATCATACAGTCGGGAAAGATCGGGTGGTCTCGGTTTTTCTTTTTTTTCAAACCTTATTTTTCATTTTTTCTCTTTACGTTATTCATCAAAATATTTAATGGTTTGTATATATCTATTGTTTATTACTGCTAACAATGTGTACGGTTTATTTATTTTTTTTAAATAAAAAATTAAAGGTACTTTAGAAGATTATTTTAAATTCGTTATTTAAGCCCAAATGAACTATTTGAATGATGATAAGACCTAACTGATAGCAAAGATTATTTAATTGTACGTTGCCATGCCGAGTTTTATCAAAATCGTTTTCAAGAAAATTCTAAAAATTTCAAAAATTTATTTTATAGAGTAATATATAATTTCAATTTCGTACAACTTTTTTTTTTTTTTTCTTTTTTTTTATACCCTCCTGTAATGATGTTATTGAATATTTGGTACGTATATACAGGAGGTATGCTATATGTATAGCTGGGTGTTAAGGATACCTTGGATTGCCTTTTGGCATTATAAGGTTAGGTGAGGGGTCCAATGAAGGTTGTAACTTGGTTGGCTTACGCTAGTGGATTATTGGAACGGGGAGGAGCCGTTCCGCTGGTGTACGACTTTTCATTTTTTAATTCAGCTATTCACAAACTGACACCCAATCTATTTTGTGAGCCTAGGATTTTTGGACTCATGAGATCTCAAAAATGTATTTTCATCAAAAAAGCTAACTCAAAATTTTGCACAATCGCAATATTTCCTACCATACTATATATTTCACTTATAGGTCCGTGAATGTAAAAATTATTCGTTACATATTCAATGGCTTCCCAAAAACTAAACTATTTCCCCCTAGAAAGGCAGACTAAAAGTTCTCTGCACTTCCTGTACTACAGTAGACTCTCAATGATACTTAATAGTTTAAAAATCGAATATTTCTTTTCATCATTCAAAATATTTAATTTCATATTGTGGCATTACTGCCCCTTACAGTTGCTACTAATTAACATTTTGAAATCATAGTTGCTAAAATAGTATATATTTATACCACTTCAACGATATGGCGTATTAAAGATATTATTTAGAACCATGGGTTATTTGAAAGGCAACCATTTAATTATAAATACACTCATTATATAAGAAGAATAGGTTAAGGACGCTTGACTATCAAATAGGAAACCACATGGTTACTTGGAATTTTTTTTTTTAATTTTATATTTTTTTAATCCCACAAAATTATAAGGGAGGAATTTTTGAAAACATCAATCTTGAATCTCTAAACCTGTTTACGTCTACAAAACCGGTTTTGGTCGAATTCTTGGTTCCAAAGCCTTCCGCGATTGCTGTTTACATGTCGTTTGGATTTAATGGACGAAACTGTAAAAATTTATAGATTAAAACAACTATCGAAGGGGGGGGGAAGAGAGCCAAAGTATAATTTTTTTTTTTAATAAGGCTAAGTGAGTTTAAGTTAAGAGGTAAGGTTAAGGAAGGTAAATGTATACAATATGTTCTTGACTTAGGTGGTATTAGTTCTCTTAGTTTAAGTTCAAGCTAAGAAAATTCAGAGTGAAACGAACAAAAAAGAAAAACAACCGATTTTTTTTTTATCACTTTTGGCGTAAAATAATCGATTTCGTTTAGAAACAGTGAGAACGAGCACCTATACTTTTATTTTCGAGGTAAGAAAGATTTGTTGTAATTGTAATTGGCAGTCCCAAGTTTTCCTAGCACGTATTTTTTTCCGGAAAATGCTTCTTTTTTTCCCCTTGTTTTTTAAATCTCATATTTTTATACTTCACCTATACCTCGAAAACTATCTGTTCTTTTGAATATTTGTTTACTTTAATTTTCATTCAAAAAAATTACAGCAAAAAAAAAATTTCTTTATTTCATGCCTTTGAGATTTTTCTTTACGATCAACTGCTAAGCTGCATGAGCGTAAGTCGATTTCCCAAAAAGTGACATAATGCGATTTAGGTTTTTCGCTCATGATTCAATAACTGATAATTTTTAAAAACAGTTGTTTAAAAATTAGAACATCGTGGAGATGTGGAGAGTAGAAAGGTAGTGATAGTTTTGTTCCTGAACTACTCATCTACACATTTATTTATACGCTTGGTCAATATTTTCATATTTCTGAAATTTTTTTTTGGTATCTATTCAATTTTCTGGCTATTTTTCTTTTCTTTTTCTTTATTATTCTTCCACTAAATTATTTAGGTTTGTATTTGATTGAATTTTAAATTCAATTGATGAAATTTTTAGGAATTGTACGTCACGCGAATGCGAGTAAAAAGCGTTTGATTATGAAGATGTTCAATCAAAACTGATTACTATATTCAATTTGATTTAAGTTCTCTAATTATTTGTTTTATTTTTTTTTTCCCTAAGGAAACTGTTTAACATTATAATAAAGTTATTTTCATAATTATTCCTTTTATTTTTTTTTTCAAGATGCTTTTTCTCTGATTTTAGTTTCAGATTCATTTTTCTACACCTTTTTATTCAAACCATTGTTTCAGAGATAATAATCATTTCAAATACTGAATTCTATGTTGTTATTTTTTTACTTTTGTTTTTTAATGTATGAGGAAATTCTGAATTTAAAAAAACATTTTGACCCTTCTATGACATTTTATTTTTATTCTCTTTTTCTGGAACGCTCACTAGTCCTGATTAATTCGTTTTAATTAAATAACATTTTCGGTTTAATGATTTATTCTCCCAAGATTCTATCATTAAGAAGTATTCTTAAAAAACTTTAAAAAAAAAAAGATTTTAAATAGTTATTTTCTATTAATGATGCAATATAATAAAAAATAAGTACTTTCACTTTATTTCTTAAGTTAACCATCCTTGTTTTTAAAACTGAATAAATCTAAATTATCCCAGGAGTGTACCTAATTTTTAATCTTTTTTTTTAGAGTGATTCTTAAATATATCTTCAAGACAATCATTTGAAGTAGTAAAACGAATGACACAATTAATTTATTAATAAACTATAACAAGTGGAAAATCATGATAAAAACAAAAAAAAAGTAATTAAATACATCATTTTTTAAAAAGAAAAAAATATCTTTCCAAAAAAATCGTCTGCAACAGATAAGTACGAAAAATATAAGTGGATTTTTTAATACATATACTATGACTGCTATTTTAATATTATAAGATATATTTTGGTCCGCTATGAGTTTAAAGGACCAAATTTTATTTGATTCGATTGGTCTCTAAATTAAGAAAAATAGTTGAAAAACATATTAAAAGGAATATGAGGAAATTATATAATACAAACCATAAGCCAAAATGTTAAAAAACAATGCTATTTTTAGAGCTTTTTAAAATTATAATTTTACACATTCGCCGTCCAAAATTGTATTGGACAACGTCGTCAGATTTGTGCAGCTCTCCAAATATTTCCATATTTCTGCATATTTTTTTTATCTATTTAATTTTATGGTTATTACATGTCATTTTCTTCATTATTCTCTCATTAAATTATTGAAGTATGTATTTGATTGAATTTTAAATTCGAAACAATTCGACGTTCAATAACATGCGAAAACTGAGAATGATGAAAAGATGAATTAAAAAAAAAAATGTTCCCTCCGAATTTTGTTCTTTTTTGGCAGATTTTTTCAAACCAAATTTTGAGTTGTTTCAGTTTTAATATTTCTAAATTGTGAAAATATATACGTTGCTGCTATGTTATGTGATCACTAGTCAGTTATCTGCATCCTCCCCCTTCCCTAAGCCAACGGAAGCTTTTAAGTATAATCTCGCTCACGATTCTGTTTAGAATTCATAGCACCGCCCTCCAGTGCCCAAGGTTAAGCGTGGTGTGCACTATGGCTTGTGGCCACTGCAAGCCCTCCAAC
Source organism: Halyomorpha halys (assembly GCF_000696795.3). Classification (NCBI taxonomy): domain Eukaryota; kingdom Metazoa; phylum Arthropoda; class Insecta; order Hemiptera; family Pentatomidae; genus Halyomorpha; species Halyomorpha halys. Next base: position 300,645 of record NW_027106556.1, read on the forward strand.
AAACCGCTCATGACCCTCAGGCAGAATGCTCTGTTAAGTGAAGTGTTACAAAAGAGAAGTGAAATTCTTAAAGCCGTCAGTTCATATCTAATATCTCCGTTAATCTACCACCAAGCTGTATCAGAAACATTCTTTCCCGTTTGGAACAGTCATAAAGTGACCATAAATTGTCACTAAATTGTAAATTAATAACCACATTTTTAACTTGTAGATTTGGAAGTGGTAAAGTATCTACGAGATTAAAAATATTTTCTTCTTAGCTATAGTTTTGAAACCTGTGGTGGTGCAGCACATCATATAAATTTCTCTTACCACCTCATTTTGAGTAATCATTAATTTAAGGAAAGTAACTGTTTATATTTATCCATTTTTATTAATATTGATGATGAAAGGTGATTAATTATTTTAAATACACAACTGTTCATTAAAAGTTGCTTTCTGCTTTTAACCCTAATTTATTTATTATTTAATTAATTTATTCACTACTAAATTGTTAGAGAATCAATAATAAAACTTCTTAAAATGATTATATTGAGTGTCAACATTTTAACTGAAATGCTCTTCAGTCTTAGATCAGGTAAAATTTAAAAAAAACTATGGTGACCTGAAAACATCAAACTGGTAAAACAGAAAAGCACACTGCGCATGCGTCCAGTAGGTTAAAAGTCGTTAGAATACAGCTTTTATTTATGTGTTTTTTGTACGCGTAAATATATTTTTTTTCTTAAATCATCGGCCTTTCAATGGAACATAATACATCTATATAATATTCTTATTTCCGGCAATGTGTTTCCAACCTTTAAAAAATATTTTCCGTCTAATCTCCTTACGTTAGTTATCAAATACTTTCATAGTTTATATTTATTCACTTTTTATTACTATTAACAATAAGTAATGGTTAATTATTTCACTTAAACAAAATTAAAAGTAATTTAAAGGAAGCCATTATTAATAATCGGCGTTAAAGCTCTTCTACTCTATTTTAGTGATGATAAAACCTAACTAATATTAAAGAAAATTAAATTTTATTTAAATATAACGGGTTTGATAAAATTCAAATTTAAAGCCGTTTTCGAGAAAGTTGTGTCCAAGCACATGGAATGTTACTACTGGTTGGTAGATTTTAACGAAAATGTTGCTTTAAGGTACATCCTAGGTATACAGTTGTTGTTGTTACAGGTATACAACTTAAATACGTAATTTCAGTTTCAAACTTTTTGTTTTTGACCTAGGTTGTTTGAGTACAGAGATACAAATTTGCTTATTTAGTCTCATGAGACCTTTAAGCGTGTATTAACATTAAAAATATGGATTACAATTTTTTTACGATATGTTAGAAGTAAAAAGTAAAAGTTAAAAGTACTTAATAGATATTTCTTGGAAAGTGAAAGTAAAAATTCCACTTGAAAGAGATGCATTTGTTTAATCCTGGATTATTTACTAACCCCTTTACGACTTGGTAAGTGGTAGTGTCCAGTTTGAAAAATGATTTTTAAATTATTTCGACGGGAAATGGAGAATTGATTTTCAGAGGAAAAGTAAGGAACTATAAAATTTTCGAAATCACCGATTTTTTTTGACAAGAGACTTACATGGAATCCACATACAAGACTGAAACGACAAGAAACTGCTCGTAGATTTCAATTGCTACAACACCTACTTCACAAATGCTCTAAACATCTCATTCACTACAAAAAATTATTATACATTATGATAATCAGACCAATTTGGACATATAAAATTGATCTCTGGGGCTCTACCAAGCCATCAAATTCCTCCCACATTCAATCCTTAATGTTAACGTAAAATCCTTGATGCTTCTTATTACGTTACAAATGAACTTGTCCACAAAGATCTTAAGATCCCATTCGTTGCAGATTTGGCCCAAAACAGATATGCGTCTTTTCATTCCAAACTCCTTACCCGTCTTAACCCATTAGTTCCTAATCTCTCATACTTAACAATACCTGATAATCCTCCGAGGCGTCTGAAAAGAAGATGGCCACGGGACCTTCTAATTTAAATTAATGCTTGAGGTACCACTAATGGGTGGTTTCTTCCCAAGATTTTCAAGTGTATATGAAACATACAACATATTTACTTATTGCATTTATTATTTTGTACAGTTGTAAATTACATTAAATACATTTTAAAAAACTGTTCTAGAGATTTATTTTTCTTTGTTTTAAATACTAATCCTTAGGTTGAGCGTTGCAATATTTTATCAGGTGGCATGATATGTGTTCTTTTCATATGCATGAGGGTCCACAAGGACAGTTACTCCTGTGAGAATAGTCTTCCGTAACTTGCTCTCTTAACTTCCCGTTCCTTTTCAATTTATCAAACCTGAGTGAAATGTCGTTATCTACATTATGTTTTTCTGAAGGTTACTGAGTGCGTCCTCAACGAGTTTGTCTGTGAATCATATCATCGTTGTATGATTCACATCACAATTACTAACAACGTTAATATATATTTTTTAGTTAATACTGTTGTTAATTTCAATAATAAATTTTAGATATATATATATATCATACATTATGTATGACGAAATGAGAGGGTTCTCCGAATTAAAGACTTATTCTGATGCACAAAATAGTCCTTCATGAAAGGACTTTTTTATTAATGATGAAGATGTTTTTGCTATTCTTATCTGTAAACATGCATAACTATTTGACCCTGTTTGGATAGTTGATAAATATTTTATTGCATAACTTTCTGTTTGCATTTGCACAAATGCAAACATTTTAATGAAAATATTATGACTGAATATATTTCAACTTACTATTTATTTATTTTATTGTTTATTATACGACAGAATGTTAAGGGCTGTGTACATAGTTCAAATCCTATTGTTTGTAGTCCCTTACTTTTTGTTTTTTGGAGTGATGAACAAAAATCTGATCTTATCCAACGATTTTTATTTTTTTTTTGCTAATATGAGAAATCATCAAAACAACTACTAAAACTCTTACTTTTTTTTTGTTTTGTTTTTTCTTTTTTATAACTGACAAAGTAAGCTTTTTAACTGAAAATTTTACATTTAAATAAATATGAGAAAATTCCCTACCGCTTATGTTATGGTCAGTTTTTTTTTGTTTTTTTTTTGTACTATCGTTTTCGAACTACAGTTAAAAATGGATGCAGAAATTGAGAAATAAATACCAAATTAATTATACGACAATCAAAATGGGCTTGAGATAGAAATGTTTTATGTTTTTTTTTGGGACCTGCACAAATCTGATTTGATCTGATCTGCCAAATTTTGGACGACGAATGTGTAAAATTATAATTTAAAAAAGCACTAAAAATAGCATTATTTTTTTACTTTTTGGCTTATAGTTTGTATTATATAATTTCCTTATATTCCTTTTAATATGTTTTTCAACTATTTTCCTTAATTTAGAGACCAATCGAATCAAATCAAATTTGCTCCTTTAAACTCATAGTGGACCAAAATATATCTTATAATATTAAAAAATTAACTTATATTTTTCGATCTTATCTGTTCCAGACGATTTTTTTGGAAAGATATTTTTTTCTTCATAAAAAATGATGTATTTAATTACTTTATTTAGTTTTTATCATGATTTTCCACTTGTTATAGTTTATTAATAAATTAATTGTGTCATTCGTTTTACTACTTCAAATGATTGTTTAGAAGATATATTTAAGAATCACTCAACAAAAAAAAAAATTAAAAATTAAAAAAATTAAGTACACTCCTGGGATAATTTAGATTTATTCAATTTAAAAAAAAGGATGGTTAATTTAAAAAATAAAGTGAAAGTACTTCTTTATATTATATTGCATCATTAATAGAAAATAACTATTTAAAATTTTTTTTAAAGCTTTTTATGAATACTTCTTAATGATAGAATCTTGGGGGAAAGTATCATTAAACCGAAAGTTTTATTTAATTAAAACGCTTTAATCAGAACTAGTGAGCGTTCGAGAAAAAGAGAACAAAAATAAAATGTCTTAGAAGGGACAAAATGTTTTTTAAAATTCAGAATTTCCTCATACATTAAAAACCAAAAAAAAAAACAAAAAACAAACAAAAAACAACGTAGAATTCAGTATTTGAAATATTATTAACTCTGAAACAATGGTTCCAATATAAAGATGTGGAAAAATACGAAAAAAATGAATCTTAAACGAAAATCAGAGGAAAAGCGTCTTGAAAAAAAAATAAAAGGAATAATTATGAAAATAACTTTATTATAATGTTAATCAGTTTCCTTAGGGAAAACAAAACAAATAATTAGAGTACTTAAATCAAATTGAATATAGTAATGTTTTGATTGAACATGTCTTAAAATCAAAAAGTTTTCACTCACATTCACATGACGTACAATCCCAGAAAATTTCATCAACCACTAAAGGCTCGATAAATTAGGCCAGAACACAAATTCGACTATAGACAGACACGGAACCAAATTTGTTCCTTGGTATCTTAAAAGTAATATTCGAGGGAAAATTTTCAGTTTTGAGGTTATAATTTTATTTTTTAATTCCTCCTTCCGTATCTTCCGCAACGAGAAAGCAATAAAATTTCTAATAACATTTATTTAAACAAAATTTAAACGTTCACTTTTCCATTTTATCGTTGCAAGATGGAATGCGAATTCTCGAATTGGCGAACTGGCCAAGTATTGAAATAGAAACAGAGGGTCCCTGTATCAGAGCGTGGCAATAACTTTGCTTCACTTTTATCTCTTAAGAGGACTAATTTGTTTTAAAGGATTTAATTTTAACTTGGCATACAGTTTAGTTAGTTTTTGTTTCAAAATAAAATTTGTAAAATATTATGTATTTTGATCTATGCCATAATACATCATAGAGTGCCAATAGTCAATTAAGATATACAAAATCTAACGATAGTGATTAAGTTTACACTAGGATATAGAAAAACTTGGCAGGTTTTAGAACCTTGCAACTTAGAAGTTTTTCACTACCCAAAATAAAAGCCAACAAACGTTTTCTACTACTTTTCTCATCTTGGAACCAACAGTCCGGTACTCCTCTTCAACGCTATTATTGATGGCAAATGTCATGAACTAAACATATTTTCAAAGATCATGCCACAACTTCTGATTTTTAACGTTCATCGGGGTCTTTCGCATCCACTTCATAACTCCTCGTAGGACATAAAAGTGTTTAATAACAAATTTTCTAAATCGATTAATCTGATATTAACATCAACTTAATTTAAAATTGACATCTGATGCAAGAATGGGATACATTTAGTGAATACTGTTAGTTTTTCACCAAGTACTAATGAATCTATACCACTACGATCCCTGAATGTCTTGGTATTCAAGCATGTTATGAGGACAATATCTTCATCATTAACCTTTACAACGTATTTATTACATAATAATTTTGTATCGATCCCTTTTCCGGCTCTCAGGAGCAATGGATTTTGTCGAATGAGGTACTAAAGGAAAGGTAATTTCATCAGAAATGGACAAATTTATAAAACTTCCTAAAAGAAAATCCGGAATAGGACATATTTCAATTTCGATTCTTAAATTCTTATCGGAACTTTATTAAAAGTTATTAAAAAAAAAGTGGGAGGTTTCAAAACTTTGACAGAGGTAGGTCAGAAGATCGATAAGGTACAAATTGAGCTCTAAAGAATTCGCTAAAGATTAAGAATTAATGGGTTAGGATGGGTAAGGAGTTTGGAATAGTTTGTTCTCCTTTAGGAACTTAAACAAATTATTCCAATTTTCTGGCAGTAAGGCTTGACGTTGTCCCCGGAGGCCAAAAGACGTTCTTGATGATTCCAGCCGCGAACAGTGTTCCAGGATATGCTCCATCGTCAAGGTAAATTTACAACTATAACATGTCGGTGAAGGATTTCTTTCAAGAAGGTGCTTGTGTGTCAATCTTGTATGTCCGATCCTGAGTCGGGTTATGATGCATTGTTCACGACGATTTTCGATGATTGGCGGTAGAGGTGGAGTATCACCAAGTATATTCTTCATTCTATTTGTTTCAGGCACCTTGGATCAAAAACAGCACCATGGTTCCTTGCATTGGGTCAGAACCGATTTATGGTAATCATACAGCGCCAAGTTACAATCAGGCACTGGAAATAGGGTGCATGCTTCTTTGGCAGCTGTGTCAACCAGTTCGTTTCCCGTTATACCTGTATGACTGTGGACCCGCAGGAAATCTACTTTTTTATGTAATTTTTTGATTAATGTTATGATGGAAACCACAATGGGGTTATGCGAAATTTGAAAATTTTGAATAGCCTTGAGGCTCGAGTATGAATCACTACAGATCACAATGGAGGAGCCGTTTACTTCATGTGCTAGCGTTAATGACAAATAGATTGCATATAACTCGGGGGAAAACACTGAGAATGAGGGGTCACCAATAAATATAATGAAAATTAATTTTTAATCATGATAATTTTGCCCGACTAGCCAACAATAGGGTAAATTAAGTGTAGTTTGGTATTTATTATAATCTGTCCATATGTAGCTATGTGACGATTTAGCGAACTATTTTTTTCCTGATGACTAAAATTATTCAACTAAATTTTTTTAAACAAGTCGAGTTCAAGATCCTGAATATGATTGTTACAAATGAGTTTAGTCTATCGGTCTATTGTAATATAACAATATTTTGAGTTATAGACTTAACCCATTCATAGATTTTATCGCTCTGATTACACAGTGATATTTCAAATACGATCAGAACCATTTGAACTCAAAATATTGTAAATATAATTTACTAAATTCGTTTAGTTTGTCAGTCTCTGAATATGTTAATAACGCTTAATTGAGTCAATGGTTCAGCCGTTTTCCAATATTCGTGGATCCCTCAAAAATTCGTAGTTCGCCAGAAATATCCGTTCAGGTGGAGTCTAGCTATGAGGCCTGAGCGAGTACAGTTCAGGTTTAATGTAAGTTAAGATAGCTGAATATCAACTGCGAAACTGAAGTGATATTTTCCAGTAGGTCAACGTAATTACTTATGCGCAAACTGTCATTATAAATACTTTCTTGATATCAGAGCCGCCTGTAGCTGAGAGAATTGAGGTGTCTTTGCAATCTCGGAACTGCAGCGGCGCTGATTCAAATCCAGCCTGGGGAACCGATTTTATTTCAGTTGTGGTCCCTTGAAATGAAAACTTCACCCCTCTACTCCTTCTGTATGTCAGAAATATTCAGAAAGGAACTTACTTGATAATATTACTTTGTTTATGCAAATGACGATGGTATCTCTAATATTTCGAAATGATTAAAAAAAAAAAAGATGGAAACATATCTAATGCGAGAGTTCTCGCAGGGGAAAACTAATATTCTTATTATATACAAAAAAAAAAAATCTGTCCCTGATAATAAAAAAATTAAAAAGATCATTTTAGGGCAGTACTGTTTTAGTCGACACTTGGTATGTAAATTCCAATTATTAATTCTAGAAAACGTACATGAATTATTTTTGGCCTTTCTTTTTCCAGAAAATATATTTAAACTGCTAAAAAGTTTTTATTTTGACTGGCAGTTTTAGAAAAATCACCCACCTGAAGATCAGACAGTAAAGAGGGCTGACGAAACCATGACTAAGAAGGAAACGTAAATAAAATAGGAGAACATCGGAATTGGTGCCAAAACTTTTATAATATTTCACAGGACGTTTGGCTCTCGTTAAGTTTCTTCAATGTTTGTTTTTTATTTCCTCTCACAGAATGCAATGAAACTATTGCCCGAAATAAATATTTTGTCTCTCTGCTCGGATAGTCTTTGAAACACGTTTAAAAGTGGAAATTTTCCTTTAATTATATATTTTAGATATTTAGAAGATTATTTTATTTTCGTTAATTGTAAGTGTAATCTATACTTTTCCTTATCAATACACCTTCATCGTTGATTGGATTAAAAAAAACAATAAACAAAAGAAGAGTGGATTTTAAACACAATTATTGGAAATTCTCATTTCTTAAATACAAATCAGAATTTTTTAGTCAGAGAAACGTAACTTGCTCAAAAGTTCAACTTCAACACTTTTTTTTATTTTAGAGAGAAGGAAGGAGAAATTTTTTGAATAATATTGTGTAATAGTAATTCTATACGGAATTTACGTTAGTTCAAACGGTAAGCAAAGGAATTTTTTTTTTCTTCAGTTATATATTTACACGTTTTTATAAATATATAAATATTATATATTGAACACGTAATTTCAGTTTCTTATGACTTCATTCTCCAACTAGTTCACACACCGATCTCAGAGCATTTTACGAGACTGGGTTTTTTTGGACTCAGAGACCTCAAAACATATATTTCCGTTGAAAACCTGAATTCGAACTGACAACTCACAACTGACCAATGAACTCCGAAGAATTTTATTATATAAAGTTATTAATATTATGTTCTGTATTTTTGAAACCTTCTTATGGTATAGACTCCAAACTCTACTTCTATAGTGGTATATATGTAGCTATGGTCTGCAGCTAGTATATAAAAAAATCCGTACAGCCATTCCATTATTATTATATTATTATTTTAATATCCTGTGTCTATATATCGGTCCTTTTATTATATTATCCCAAACACTAAACGACCGCATGTTGGAAGATTTATTTTATTTTCGTTAATTGAAAGTGTAATCTACACTTTTCCTTATTATGGTTCTTGTGTAAACCATAAATATCAATACACCTTCATCGTTGATTGGATTTAAAAAAAAAAACAATAAACAAAAGAAAAGTTGATTTTAAACCCAATTATTGGAAATTCTCATTTCTTAAATCCAAATCACAATTTTTTAGTCAGAGAATGTAACTTGTTCATAAGCTCAACTTGAATACTTTTTTTTATTTTAGAGAGAAGGAAGGAGAAAGTTTTTTTGAATAATATTGTGTAATAGTAATTCTATACGGAATTCACGTTAGTTCAAACGGTAAGCAAAGGAAATTTTTTTCTTCTTCAGTTATATATTTACACGTTTTTATAAATATATAAATATTATATATTGACGTAATTTCAGTTTCTTATGACTCATCATTTTCCAACTAGTTCACACACCGACCTCAGAGCATTTTACGAGACTGGGTTTTTTTGGACTTAGAGTCCTCAAAACATATATTTCCATTGAAAACCCGAATTCGAACTGACAACTCACAACTGACCAATGAACTCCGAAGAATTTTATTATATAAAGTTATTAATATTATGTTCTGTATTTTTTTAAAGTGTTTTTGAAACCTTCTTATGGTATAGGCCCCAAACTCTACTTCTATAATGGTATATATGTAGCTATGGTCCACAGCTAGTATATAAAAAAATCCATACCGCCATTCCATTATTATTATATTATTATTTTAATATCCTGGGTCTATATATCAGTCCTTTTATTATATGATCCCAAACACTAAACGACCGCATGTTGGAGTGACCTCGTATAGAGGCTGCAGTATTGTGTTTGACATAGTGGACCTCTAGACTACACGGCACCATCGACCCGACTGTTTCCCTAGTACTACTGTTGAGGGATATAATTCATTGCTCTATTTGTACCGCATAGATCATTATCATATATATATAAAAATGAAAAACATCTAGGTTTATATATTATAAACAGTTGTATATCTTTTTTTTAAATAAATAATTTATATAATACAACTAAATAC
>NW_027106556.1:310359-313118 GCF_000696795.3 Halyomorpha halys
ATAAAAGCTCCTAGAAAGAATTACCTAGTAAAAAAAACAGGTAGGAAAAAGAAAAAGAAATTAAATGAATTTTAATAAATAATTCAGGAGTTGTACTTATGAAAATAGATTATAATCATTTGACTAGGACGAAGAGGAAAATGACCAATAGAAAAGGCCGAAAAGTCACAGAAATATAATATATAAATGAGCATATAAAGATTCAATCCTTTGTAAAAAATTACTGTTTTTAGAATAACGATTATACCAAAAAGTTATTTTTTTTCAAGATCAAGCTCAACCACCAGATTTCTCCTCAATTAAAAGTACCCACTTTAGAAGGCTGACTGGACCACAGGAGGGCTCTAGAACCCACAGGGTTGACTCACGACTAAAGTAACAGAAGAAATAATAATCTGCCATAGCCTGATTCGAACTGGGTTGCTTGGAGTTAGTAGCACAGCGCCATGCCTTTTATTCACCCCACTTCCCTATACATATAAAACTATAATAAATTTTTATTGTATCGTTTTATATTAAAAAATGTAGATTTAATGTGGCCCAAATGGTTTTTCCTCAATCACCTTGGTTGATATATAAAAAATAAATCTATACATACTATAAAACAATGTAACATCATATCTAAGGTAAAATTGTTTGATATACTGAAAGTAAAATGTTTATCTCTTCCAAGAAGTGCATAAGTGTAATATAATAAAACATTTTTGATTCGTGTGATAGATAGCTAGTTTTCGAAATATCGAACAATAAATGAAAAATTGGTTAATATTTCTTTCTTTTTCTTAAATAAAATGAACTTTTGTTAGCATCCACCTGAAATAGTTTGATGTACTTTTCAGAAACATCTCCTTTACCCGTTGTAATAACTGATAAATTTAATTATTTCATATGGAAAAGTGGGAGTGAGCTGTTTGTTGGAAACACATAATTAGTTGAAAACACACTGTTAAAAAAATTCAGTAAACGTAAGTTTGATGGTTGAGTACATAAAAGAGCGGAATCTTGCAATGAGTAAACCTTTTATTTCTTGATATAAGAAACTAATGTAAAAAAATTAAATAACTTCATTGTAAATGGATTTATAAACTTAAATTCACTAGATTATAAACCTTAGTCGAGTAAAACTTGGTTTCCTTTCATCATCCAAAATAATATACGCCTCCCCATGCACACATTTGTTATATACTAAAATTTTGAGCAAGTTGATCTTTTAAATTTTTCTGATTCACATATTTAAGTTTTATATTATTGTAATATTTTAAAATTTATTGGCTATAATCATAAAAATATCAGCGGATTATTTTTTTTAAATCTACCACATTAGCCCTCTGCACCCCCGGAGACCTGTTTCATTATGGATTCCAATAGTATTAGTCCATAAATACAAGTACGCAAATAATAAATTACAAGCACTAATACATTTTATTTCCACTAAGACCCCCCGTGAGCGATGGGTCTATATCACTTTCGAAATATTTGCTTAAAACGGGAAGAGGAGACTCTAGAAGATAGTTGAATCGAACAATATTTAAAAAGCGCTAAAAAACTGTGTGATAAATATAAAATAAAATATTCTTTATCATGGTTCTTGTAAAAGTAATTTAAATAAGAATCTATTGACAAAAATCATATACAATTTGATACAATATTGGCTTGCAATTTTGCTAGACTATATGCTATGTTTACAAATGACACATAAACTATTTTAAGCTTTCAAAAACTATTTGATAACGTAATGCAAAATATAATATCAATAATTGTGTCAGACTAAGGTCAAAACTTAACACTGATTTTTTTCCTTATAAGTGTTCAGTAATGAATTCAGTAAATCTATTAAGATTCGTCTACCTTCAATATCGTCAGTACCAAATATACGCCGAGTGTAGGTAGAGTCTAATTTGAATACAGTGCTTGTTTCAAAGACTGTTTATGCTATGTGGGAGTCAAGCCACTTCAAGGTGCCCCGCCAGATAAACAATACATAAATATTTAGTCAGGTTTATTTATAAATGTTCATGATATTTATCTGTTTGTCGTAGAGTAAACTAGAGTAGAGTAGACTTAGAAAAACATCGTCAAGTTGATATTCCTTCAGAATATTTCAGTTATTTTGATATATGCCCTTGCATAGATGCCGTCTACAATAACATATTTGATAAGGTACTTTATCTCCTAATTACGTTAAAGTACTAATAGACAAAAATATCAGTCTGTGTTAGAGTGTCTTATATTGCTTGTATTTCACATCTACTTGAAAGTATATTTTTCATTTATCATGACGAAAATATAAGCAAGCTGTAGGGTCTGGGAAAAAATAAATTATGTTCAATGCTTTGCAAAAAAAAGGAAGTAATATAAATATTAGCCCTAAAAGAGCTATTTACGTCCAATAGTTCTGGAGATATAGCTTTTTAAAAAGTAAAATTTCTTAAAAATCTTTAAAATTACCTACAACACTAGAACCTTAGAGAACATTATTTAAAGTAGAGCAAATTTGCTGAAATACTAGCCCTAATATAACTATTTACGTTCAATGGTTCTCGAGATATAGTTTTTTTAAAAATCAACATTTCATAAAAATGTACTGAAACATTAGTACTTAGTGAATTTATTTTGAGAAATCTATATCTCAGAAAGGAAGATTATTGATTGACCGTGTGTGAAGATGAAAGGAATTTGGTCCGGGTGCGGTCAAGAAAAACTCAAATAGTAGAAATATACTAATTTAATGAGCCAACGTTTCGCCCCACGTTGCAGGG
>NW_027106556.1:313168-327756 GCF_000696795.3 Halyomorpha halys
TTGACGGCAGTCAAAACTAAAATGGTTAGTTTTGACTGCCGTCAAAATAGCCCTGAAGAAGCCCTGCAACGTGGGGCGAAACGTTGGCTCATTAAATTAGTATATTTCTACTATTTGAGTTTTTCTTGACCGCACCCGGACCATATTCCTTTCATCTATATCTCAGAAACTATGTGATGTATAGATGTCTATCTACACTCAAATTAAAGCTTGTAAAATGTACTATAAAGTAATTTATGACCTTTATCTTCGTAAGAATAGTAGTTTTCATGATATTTGCTAAAATAAATTGATTTATAGTTGTTCGGATAATACGTTTGATATATGAAGGACTTCATTTCAGAAACCATTGGACGTACAGATGTCTGCCAGCGCTCAAATTAAAGCTAGTTAAATTTACAACAAAATAGTTAATTATATTTATCTTTGTAGGAGTTGTAGTTTTTATGATATTTGACAAAATAAACTCACAAAATGTTAATTTCTAGTTGTTCCTATAAAATGTTGGATTTTTGAAAAAATATATCTCTACATCCATAAGACGCACATACGTCTGCCAACACTCAAAATAAAGGAAATTTAACTTTCTATAAAGTAGTTTATTTCACTCATCTTCGTAGGGGTAGTAGTTTTTATGATATTCAGATGTGAATATAAATTTGGCAAATGAAAATTTTTCCGAACAACTATAAATCAATTTATTTTAGAAAATTTCATGTAAACTATTACTCCTACGAAGATAAACATCTAAACTACTTTATAGCTCATTAAACTAGCTTTAATTTGAGTGCTAATAGACATCTGTACGTCAAATGGTTTTTGAGATATCAATTTTTCAAAATAAATTCAGTAACTACTGATCTTTCAGTACGTCCCATACAAAATTTTTCCGAAACGTTGCTTTTTAAAAGCAATTTCTCGAAAAATATTTTACGTAAATAACTCTATTAGGGCTCATATTTTAGCAAATTTACTATTCTTTAAATGACGTTCTGTTAGGTTTTCTTGTGTTGTTCCTACTTTTTAAGATATAGAGCTCTGAATGAAAAATTAATTTTTTTTTTATAACTTTGAAAAGCCACCATTTTTTATTCCCCCTACCTATATTTGGCAGTCTCATCAATTTTGGCTAGTAATTATACATAGTTTTCATTAAAGTGATCAAAAATTGGGGTGAGTTAACTGCCTTTTTCTCCTCTTGGGATCTTGTACTATAACTTGAAAGCAGTAGTTCAAGACAGGCGTCATGGAAAAGGGTTGTTCGGGCGGCCAAAGATCTACTAGTTCTTATAGTCAACAGAAAAAATAATTAATATTTGGTGATTTTTTTAAACCTAAAAACGTAACAATGTATAGTAGTATAAATTAAAAGTGTTTGTTAAAGATTTAACTATAAGTTAATATCAACATTATCCTCTTTAGAAAACAAAGTTCCTATTGATTCATTCATCGATGAATGAATCAGTCTTAAAAAATCGGTTATCATGTTTTAAGACCGAATGCTTAATATGTTGTTTAAAAACTGTAAATTTTAACTTATTGTTCATTTGAGGATAAGCTGATTTCAAATACGAGCAGGTATAATTAAGAATTAAAGTAATAAAACAGGGTCAAATTTCTCGTTGAAGTTATTGAAATGATTTTGAACGTAACTAGACAAAAGCACTGAGCATTCAGTTTACCACAAGAAACTCGTTTATCTGACTTCAATTTAGACAAAGAAAGTCGAAATTTGGTGTTATACATTCCTCTCGTGTATGAATGGTATGGTATGAATTCCTCTCGTATTCAAACCCCTGAAAACCAAAAGTCTGAAAATCTCAACAGTCTTATGATAATAAAAATAAGCATTCACATATCGGAGAAATAGTTGCGAATAAGTTAATCATAAATTGCTAACTCCACTTCGAGTCCCTACCGAGGTACCCGAAAAAATAATGTAAATCTAATATCCAAGTATCTTCAATAGCCTCTATTCAAGTTATGTTATATTAATCAGGTATCAAATTTTCTTTTTGTTCTTATTATCCATTATTATTATATTACCCTGAATACTATTAGTGCAAAAATGTATCTCAGGTTATTTCCATCTCAAAAATTATAATCGTTTATCTTTGATAAACTAAAATGTAAATTATCTTTTGAGAGAAGTTTATCGATCTAAAATAAGAATTGAAAAGAAAGCGATATGTAAAATAACATTGTTATATGAAAAACGTTAAAAAATTGTTGTTAAGTAAGTACCTACTGCTGCTGCATCTATCTTTAAAAAAAATCGAAATATTGGAATAAAATAATCTGTTAGACATTTTTGACTAAGATAGCTTCAGGGTAACCTTCACTGAAACAAACATCTGTGAATTCCAGGAAGGAGGAGTATGAATTACAGACGGTATAAAAATAGCTAACAATAGCTAGCTCTGTATAATATCTCTTCTCAATTCTCTGTATAATCATAATAATTCTCTGTATAAGTGATTGGCTTTTCTCTTCTCCTACCACTTTGCCACGCCCCTGAAAGGCACATAAGGCCCACCTTTTTGGCTTCACTTTTTCTTTATCTCCTGCATTATACTTCTTCCTCTAAGCGTCAGATAGCTAAAAAACAAAATGTCTTACGAGACTGAAATTACACATTTTGGACAGGTGTATGCCTGGGATGTGACAGCAATTATTCGTTCCGGAAGTGCCACTTTATAAAATAGATTTTTTTAATTTTCTTGATTTTCTCAAAAACGGATCTAATAATTTTAATAATATTCAGTAAATAAATGTAAAATTAGGCGATTTTAAATATCATGTAGGTTTTGTCCTCATTAAAAACGTTTGGCAAGGCTTAAATATGAATTTTTTAGAAATTCTTTCTCTGGACCTTTAATTTTTTTTAATTTGATAAATTACCCATTTTACTTTATTACTACTCATTAAAAATGAATAAATATAATCTATGAAAGGATATGATAATTAACTTAAGGAGATAAGATGGTCTATTTTTTGTTTGTTGGTTGAAAACACATTTTCGGAGAAAAGAATCGTGATATAGACGTGTTATATATCGTTGGAAAGCTAAAGATTTTAGAAAATAAAATGTATTTAACACTAGTCATATAATGTAATGAAGGATTACGAGAAAGGCATAATTAAAAGGTCTATTTTAACAAACGTTTTAACTGGCGGACGCATGCGCAAGGTGTTTTCCGTTTCGGTAGCCTGATAACGTTTTCTTGTCACCATAGTTATTAAATAAGTGTCTTTTAATTTCACTTAACCTTCATATGGGCCTTTTAGTTGAATAGATAACTCCATAAAATCGTTCTTAGTATATTCAATATTTATTCTATAGCAATTAAGCATTGAATAAATAATTGAGAACAGATTTCCTGCAATAGTTTCTGTTCTGTAACTAGCTAGGATCAACTGAAAATCAAAGCAGGATAGGGGGTGAAAGTCGTGAAATGTACGACTTTTTCATGCAATTACTTCTGCCAAAAAAAGTTTTATTTTACAATCACATTGAAGACTATTGTTTGTAAATATTAAATGTCAAAACCTTATAATACTCCACTGTCACTGAAAATATCATTCATAGCTAAGCTTACCCCTAGTCCAGCTGACAAAATCAATTGATCATTTTATTAAATAGTTATCCATTAAAATTTACATAATTTTCCATTGAATACTGTATATTGTAAAATTAATAATTTTTCTATATCGTGCAACTGGTTTTAAATATATAAAATGGATACAAGAAGAATATGGTAAATTTATTACGTTAATAATGTGTACCGACGTTTTCTTACATGGAGTTGTTGGCCAAATCAAGGAAAGGCAAACAGAATACAAGAACCAATGAATAGCAATTTAAGAAATAACACATACTATTGTTACAATAGTCTTGTTATGCATGAGCTGAATTAGCTATAAGAAAAACCTTACCTCGAAACTGTATGCTGATAAGGCTCTTCACAATCGGGCTGCCAGTACCACAAAACCATTTGTGGCCGACTCCTAACCACTTCATCACTATTTGTTCACAGGGAATTTGTCGGTAGCACTACAGTCCCAAGTAATTCATAACCTTACTACTTAAAATCAGTTCTCTATAAACTGTCATGGCGCAATGTAGCATATGGTTTCAGTTTCGTTTGAAATATACTGAAACCAGAAATCAACAGTTTTGTTCCATCCAATGGATTCCAACAATAAAATATTATATCCCTCATGTAAGAGTATTTTATTTTTTTCCTGCTCTTAGGTCTTAGAAGCTATTTTCATGATTTTGTTTACCAAAACCTCTGTGTCTTCAGCTGGAAGAATTTTTTTTTAAAATGATGAAATACATTCCGTGATTACGTTTTTGGAAATTTAAAACTTAGTTTTAGAAATTTAAATAGGAACTAGAAAAACTTTTTTGAATTTTACTATTTCGAAAGTCAGAAGTTCAATCATGAATTATTTAAAAAACATAAGCATGTTTAGGTTATTTGTATTTTTGTGGGTATGTACTGTTGATAGTAACGGATACTCAGTTATCCTCTTTGCCTACCCCTGACGCCTACCAATAGGTAGCAGTCTTGTACTAATAGTCTTGAGTGTCAATATTGATTTTCTAGAAGCCTCAAAGAAATAATTACTGCTTCAGATGGTAATCGAACCCATACCGTTCCGAATAGAGCATTCGAGGACTCCAGATTCTTTTCTCTTTCCTATCTGGCCTTATCTAAGAGGTCTTTTTTTTTTATCTTATGGTTCAAGATTGGAAAAAATGTTAGTATGGGGAAAAATATTCGGGGTCTTTGATCCCAACATGCTCAGCCTCTTAAATATCGTTGG
This sequence comes from Halyomorpha halys, assembly GCF_000696795.3. Classification (NCBI taxonomy): domain Eukaryota; kingdom Metazoa; phylum Arthropoda; class Insecta; order Hemiptera; family Pentatomidae; genus Halyomorpha; species Halyomorpha halys. Next base: position 318,002 of record NW_027106556.1, read on the forward strand.
TAACTAGTGATAACCAGTACGGGTTATTCCATTTGTACATACGAGCACGTGCTCCCCCTTAGTTTTATAAAAGAAACAATTACAGTTTCTTTAAATCGAATCACTTCATAGTTGCAAAAAGAAATAGAAAAGTGGGTGAGAACAGTAACGGAACGCCTTTATATTCAAATTGAGCAGGGAACAGCCTGAACTCGGCCGGGGAAGGGAGGGGGTTAGAAAGAAAGACAGGGAAGACGATTAGATGTTGTAGAGGTTACTGACTGCTATAATGGCAACGTATACACAATTCAGTCCCGCTAACATTTCACGGGCAAATGCTATTTAGAGTTATAAGTTACTTATTTACCTACACAGTATCAACAAAATTGTAAAAAAAAAAAAATTGTTCTTTATTTTTTTAATAAAAAGGACGATAATGTAGCCAAGTTTAATAAAACAGCCTGCTTTATAATGCCTTGATAGGTAATGTTAAGTACGGTAAGGTGGTAACCTTACTATGATAAAGAAATAGTAAAGTTATTAAATTAGACAATCCTACAGAAAGTGATATAAATTGGTAATGGTGATATAAAATAAACGAAATAACAAATATAATAATTAGTGGTAGTAGGGTAAGAATGGTTAAAGATGATAAGCTGGTTAAATAGCATAGAGTTAAAGCTGGTGAGCTCGAAATAATGGGAGGCATAATAAAGAATTTTAGCAGTAAGGAGGTTTGAATTTTTTCCTTGAAATAATATAATTAATATAAACATTAAACTTCAAAAATAAATAATATAAATTTAATTTATGAACAAGAGATTTTATTTTTATTTATTGACTTCATAAAAACTTGAATTAGGAGAAAAAAACTGTGATATAAAAAAAGAGATTGCCGCCAAGAACGGTATAAAAGCGACGAATCAATACATGAGTCCATTACCCCTAACCCTTTCACCCAAATCCGAACATTTTATCAAACCTATTCAGATTTTCAAGCTTCAAGACTTAGACAATTTCTTAAATTTAAAAACATATTCAGATTTTCAAGCAATATTTTTACTTTAACTTTTACTATATGAAGTAAAGGAATTAATTATGATCGTAAAATTCGAATTTGAAACGAATGATGGCATTAACTCAAAATAGGGTGATAAGTGAAAGTCGAGTGACCACACCAGATTTTTAAAATTTCGATTGAACGTTTCAAGATAAGTAGAATTCTAATTAAAAATTCGACCATCCACAATACCGGCTTTTATTCTCTTTTATTAAGTAAAAAAACTCGAGAACTATGTTTCTCGCTTAACAATCCAAATGCTCATTTGAAAAGTAGTCATATAGTCTAGGAGGTTAAATTATAATTTAACCACGATTAGCTAAGATTTTTGAAACACGTTTTGCATCAAAATTGGTAAGGAAAATCATGTGAGTGGGCTCATCAGATGTTTGTGTTAGGTTGGTAAAATTATTCCAAAAAACTGTTTTATTGATTGCTACTGACTGTTGTTATAAACGATAAATGTTTGTGTTATAATTTGTACCGATTTTTAACTATTATGTATGGTAACTCCAGTGCATTTGTAAACTAAAATTAATTTTTATTTAGCATAAAATCACATGTTGAATGCGTTTATATTTTTCGATCCTCTCCTTGTCATCAGATCGGCGATCATTTAACTATAGTTTGCCATTTTGAGTTCTTTTATATTTCTTTACAATCGAATTGGCCAGAAGGACTATATATGGGTGTAATAACACTTTAATTCAACAGTTGATAATGCGGAATATAGTCTCTAAAAAAGGACCCCAAGTGACTATAAGTAAAAACTAACCAAAATAATATATATATATGTATGTAATGGAAACGTAAATGGAAAATAGAAAGGAAAATTATCGGGTCATCCGTAGCTTAGTGGTTAGACAGTCTTATCTATTTGATGTCTATTGGCAGTGCCGGTTCGAATTCGGCCTGGGATGTTGACTTTTTTCATTGAATGGTCATCCCGCAAAATGAGAAAGTTTGACCCTTAACCAAGGTCCCAACCTGACCAAGTCTAGGCAGTATAGGACTCTATTGGAAAGTGAAAAAAAAGAAAGAAAAACAAATTAACAAAACAACTAATATTTATAGAGTTAATAAAATAAATAACTGCCTTATATACTGGAAAATAAATAATAATAATAAATAAAAGTTAACATCGCAATGTCTTGCATGCGTCTGGATTTCAGTTTGTGCGATGATGGAGTTCTTATGCTATTTGCTACTTCAACCTTAACTTTTGGTAATGAGGAGACATTGGTTTTTTTTGATGATTCATCTATTGATTCCACTAGTTGCCTCTATATAATGCAATAATATTCGGATAGGATGACGGAGGGTGCAGTTACATCAGTAATGACCTTAATATTCCAATTACATTTTTTGAGATTAAAAACTTCCAATTTGAATGTATTTTATTCCACATTAACGTATTGTTGTACAACGTTTCGCGACAATTGTTCCATATTCATGTACTTTAGTCAACCCCATAATTAGTCAAACTTTTAATTTCACAAAGGAAATTATGTCATTACATGGCTTGAAAACAATTTTGCTTTAATATTGTTTTCTATCAAGAATCTTTCTTTCTGAAATAATTTGGATTTTCTATTGACAATACGAGATATCACTGGCATTTAACTGTACCAAAAGAAATTAATTATTCATTTTATAATCCTCCATCTTTTTCATATATTTCTCACTGGTTTCCATATTATAATGATTTCCATATAATTTCGTCGGAAGTCATTAAAATACATTTATAGAAACTGATGGACTCAACTTCCTTCGATGACTTTTCTTTAGGATAAAATCTGACCTCATTCATTTGACAATTTTATTTTATTGGAGAGCCTTATCTAATTGAGGTCTACGAATTCATATTTATGGGCCACCTTGTAGTAAGTAAAATCATTTAGTATAAATATTTCGATATGCTCACCAACTGGTTATCGAGACAGTACCTATTGTTATAAATTGTCAGGCTTTACACTAACCTTTTTCTTGTACATCTGTAATCGGCTTACCTATAGGCTAATGGACTAATCTTTTTCTTATACATTTATAATTGGCAAATACCTATCCTTGATAGTATAATATATATATATTATACAAAATAACATAAAATAAGCCTTGGACTTCGTTTAAAAATCAATTGTTAGTTTACTCCAAATTTCATTTGTGGAATTCACCAAAATCCTATAGATAGGGATTAATAGTGTAATTAATCGAACAAAATAGGGATTAGTGAGTGCAGGCTCACTGTTTTTTTTTGTATTTAAACCTAATTTATTTATTATTATTATTATGACTTTTTAATCGGTGAAATAATTTGTTTTTATCGATCCATATCTAAATATAACCATAAATAAATTGAACTATGAAATTTATGAACTTTGGTAACCTAATTTATTCTCTTATTTGCTTCGTTAAGAGCAATGTTTACTGTTAAGAGGAAAACGACTCATAATACCATTATTAAGATTTGATAAGGAATGGCCTTCATGATTAATGATGAGTAATCTTATTACTTATTGCATTAAACCAATTATTTAACCTTCAGATAAATTAATACGTAATATTAGTTCATGCTGATCTATATTTTGCAATTAGTATCTGTTCCATTATTTTTTATTTTTTCGTAAATCTTATATATATATTTTTTTCAGAACCCCTTTTAACCTGAAAGGGCACTAGAAATTCAAAATTTTACTATACCAGGGCTACATTTTAAGAAGGCTTTGTATTTGTGAGATAGGCTGCACTTGTATTCGTAGTTGTTGGTCAAAAGTGTAGGGCCACACTTAAGGTTTATTACTGCACTGCGGATTGACGTTAATCTTCAGCGAGTCAAAGAACTTGATGTGCCTTCGTTGTATAAACTCGGGAACAGTCGGTAGATCAAGATCAAGATCTTGTGAAGTTGTGGGGGTTTAATCTTCCTCACCACCTTCCGTAGCACAGTGTCCTGAAACTGTTAAAGATGGCGATGCGTTTCGTCCCAGAGATGAGTGAAGAACTATAGAAAGAGGTTTTTCGTCTTACCTATTTTATTTTATTGTAAATCTGGGTAGATAGGGTAAAATGGCGGTCCAGCTTGACCCTTAGGAGTTAGATGGCCCTAGTGTGGTGTCCCCCACTGGGAATGAGCGTGGTAATTTAGACTCTTTCCCCTTCTGCGGAGCAAATATCATTTTGGAGTGGCCCATGTAAATGTGGCGATGGTTGCTTTACTGTGGTTGTATCCATGTTCACCGTGTTGTTGGAAAAGAGAACCGGGAATAAGACTGATCCTTGGGGAACACCACATTGGTAAAGTTCGGGAGAATTCGTTACGCTGCATTTTTGTTTAGGTCTCTGCATACCTCTGTCTGAAGTTTCATGAGGCAATGTTCCGTACTGAGGTGTGCTTGAAAGCCAGTTTTTTCATAGGGGTAACTGAGTTTCTTCCCAAAAGACTCGAAGATAATAAAACTTTCGCTGGCTGGTTTTAACAGCGGAAACAGGATGAAGCGTTTCCATTTTTTGGGAAATCATCTCAAGCGGAGGCACGAGTTGTTCAGGTTCGTGAGCTATTCCTTTCCTAGGAAGCTGTTTCAGGAATCTTTTAAAATGCAATTAATCTTTCATTTGTTTGATGAGATTTAACGCCATTTTGTTGAGAAGGAAGGGCGATTTACTTAAAGTTGTTGTGATTTATAACACAAGAAAATTAATGTAGATAATACTGATATGGCAAGATAAGTAATATAGATAGATATGTATAATATTTGCTTTGCTGACTCCTGGGTTTCTAATGGCTGGAGTATTGTTTTCACAGGTTTTTATTTGGTGCCTACATCATTATTAGTGATTCAAAAAGGTAAATTAGTTGTCCTTGCGAAGTGAAATTAATGTCACATTATAAAGTAAAATTCTTCGCCCAGGCAGCACCCGCTCACATACCAATGAGGCATTTGGGAGAGACACAGAGATCACGCTAAATAATAAATTACTATTATTTATGTATCTAAAATTTTATTTTATTATATATTCATTTATTTATTTGTAATAATATTGTTTATTTCATTATTACACTATTTATTCATTTTCTTATTTTATTGTATTTTCTTTCTTATGTACAAATGGTGTGATTGAATATTTACAGCTCTAATCCTCATTGCCCTTGAGTGAATTTTTTTGTTGAAAAAATTAATTTTTACATTTTATAAGTACCTTTATTTGTTACCAACTCGTACCTACGTTTTGTTTTTTTAACCAACTGGATCAGGTTCAAGGATTCCAGAGAAAATTAATTTTTTTTTTTAAATTTAATATATATACCCTCTTGGCCTTTTCTAACATACTTAGAGTAGAGGAAGTTATCCTGTAGGACCGTGCCTTGTCGCGGGCCGGACAGCACCACCACTGTCTTTTGCCTACGTAGGTACTAAAAAAACAACGGACGTTGGCTCCTTGCCCGAGAAGTTGACGGGAAGTTTTCTTGTCTACCTCATCGACTCCGGTGCGAATATTTATAGTTTTGTTTATACTTTGGTGGATTTTGTGAAAATGTTTATTTGTTTCAAAGTTAAGAAGTGTTAGAGGCATTGTATTGTAGGATCCAGCTATTCTTCAGCTTAAAAGCTCTGTTTATTGAGAATTATCCTGTAGAATAAGGATGGGACATAGAGGCATGTTATTACCAGTAAAACTACAAGAGAGAAATGCTTTATATAACAATAACTTATGCTGCCCAAACATAGGAGTAACTATAATGCTAATAACAATTTTTTTTTATTTATATTTTTTATCCCTTTGTAATTTTTTTTACTATCCTGTTCTATTATGAGTAGGTAGGTCGAGTTTTCATTCCTTGGAGCTGCCACAAAATAAAAGCCACCCACCCAAGCCGGAACTGAATCACTAGCGAGGTAGCTAACTCGCTTTAATGGCCTCAGAAATTTAATTTCTCTTTCATCCTTCATTGATTTTGTTAAATTTATCAATGGAAGCCCTTGCCTGGGTCGCTCCCACGTCCTCCAAGGCTCCTGAAGAGGGAGCCAATTGCACTGAGCAGTTGGTGCTAAATGCCAAAGAGGATGGCCACTTGCCAGTGGATGTGGATGGGCTATGCAGACTTGGCACGTATCCTATGACCCTCACAACAGTGAACCAGGCAACTAGGTCCACAAACCTTCTATTTTTATCTTCATCATATTGTTAAATCTTGAAGATGAGTTTCATTGAAAAAATACTAAAACAACTTAAAAAGAAAGTTAAAAATTTTGCATCTATCTATTCACTGAAACCATTTTTAATGATGAATTAGATTATGAGAATAATAACAATGATAGAAACATTTAAAAATTATAGGCACCATTTTGTGCATTTTGCATACTGAAACATGGGTCTCGTGGGGTCCAATGTGCTAGATTAATGATATTTGATATTAACCTGAATTTTGACACATTTGTACCTCCTATCATTTAAAAAAGTAGCATTAAAAAAAATATAATTCATACATAATGAAATGTGTACACAAGTTATATTATAAACTTTATTATCTCCGGTTTCATATTACAACAATAACTTGCTTTAGAAGATAAATACTTCAACTAACGATTTAACAACCTTTATGTTAGAGTGAAAAATTAATTTTAATCTTTACAGATTTAGGCACAATATTTTAGCTGTAGGACAAATTAATTATGGAGTATATATAATATAGTAGAAAATGTTTAAACGCATAGTTTTTAATTATAAAATAATCAGGATAAATAATATAATAGAGGTGATAATAACCCCAGAGTCAACGAATGTTGAGTACTTTTAGGATTGTTATAGATTGCACTAAAAACATTCATGTTGCTAACATTTTTACATTTATTACCAGTCGAAATGTCCTCTTCCAACTCGATCTATCTGTACAGCAAAAATATCTCACACATTTCTCTGTTAACAGTTATCAGTTGCATATTCAACAATTTAAGAGCATTTCAAAATAATCCTTTCAGTAATTAATGAATTATTTTTTAAGAACAACGACCCAACTAATGCATCACAAACACTACAGGCACACATAACATCTATTGAAGAATGGACTAAAAACTGGAGAATCAAAATAAATCCTCAAAAATCCCACCAGATCACCTTTACTCTCCGTCGTAAACCTCTGCCCACCTGTCCTACAGTATCCTTTCTAGATACACCACTAACACCTGTTGAACAGATTCGATACTTAGGACTCCATCTTGACAAGAGACTTACTTGGAATCCACACACAAGACTGAAACGACAAGAAACTGCTCGTAGATTCCGATTGCTACAACACTTACTTGACAAACGCTCTAAACTTCCCATTCATTACAAAAAATTAGTATACACTACAATAATCAGACCAATTTGGACATATGGAATTGAGCTTTGGGGCTCCACCAAACCATCAAATTCTTCCCGCATCCAATCGTTACAATCCAAAATCCTACGTAAAATCCTTGATGCTCCTTACTACGTCACAAATAAACTCATTCATAAAGACCTTAACATCCCATTCGTTGCAGATTTGACCCAAAACAGATATGCGTCTTTTTATTCCAAACTCCTTAACCATCCTAACCCATTAATTCTTAATCTTTCATCCTTAACAATCCCTGATAATCCTCCGAGGCGTCTGAAAAGAAGATGGCCACGGGACCTTCTAGTTTAAATTAATGTTTGAAGTACCACCAACGGGTGGTTCCTTCCGAAGATTCTCAAGTGTATATGAAACATATTTACCAATTGTATCATTTTGTACAGTTGTAAATTACAATAAATAAATAATAAAAAAAAAAAAAAAATTTTTTTTAAAGAAAATGTAATGACTTTTAACTCTATTTGGAACTATTTAAACCGACTTTTCTTTTTCAAATTGTCAATCAATTATTAACAACTTTGGAAGTTTCGCTGTAAACTATCAAATGTTGAATTTCCATTACACGTATTCTTTGCTTATAATTAATCGTGAAAACAATATAGGTGAATTTTAAATTTTTTTCCTGAAAAAAAATTAAGAATGGAGTTATATTGTTTTTCTGAAACCTTCATATTCAGTATAGCACATACTGTTCGCGAATGTTGTTTACTTTAAACGATCCTCATCAATAGAATCTTAATTTTGTCATTATCATTCTTATATCGATTCTTTCTGTAGCTATTCTATTCTTAGTTTAGTATTTAAGATGTACTCAATTGCTTTTTAATACAAATGTTAGTAAAAAATGAGTCATTTTCGTTTCCTTGAAGTTTTGTTTTTGGCAATAATGAATTTTAATTACGTTTCAAGCATAATTTATCCTATGAATGTAAATTATTTCATCTAAGCGTGCCTTCTCCTAATATCCTTTGAATAAAGTTCGGTTAGTGAATTTTTGGGTCTTGAAATGCTAAATGATAAAACTGTTGTGTATTTTTTGTATATTACTGAAAACTTATGTAAATAATAATACATTAATTTGGGTTGTATTGAGTGTCCTAAAGTACCACCACTGTCTTCTGCCTACGTAGGTACTAAAAAAACAATGAACGTTGGCTCCTTGCCGAGAAGTCGACGGGAAGTTTTCTTGTCTACCTCATCGACTCCTGTGCGAATATTTATAGTTTTGTTTATACTTTGGTGGATTTTGTGAAAATGTTTATTTGTTTCAAAGTTAAAAAGTGTTGGAAGCATTGTATTGTAGGATCCAGCTATTCTTCAGCTTAAAAGCTCTGTTTAATGAGAATTATCCTGTAGAATAAGGATGGAACATAGAGGCGATGTGCAAGATCCATTTTTTGCAGGTGCGGCCGCACCAGGCCTGCCTCTTTAAATATTTTTTGTATATTTTTATTCTATTTATTCAATTATTCAGCCTAGAAACATAGAGAAGGGATTGTATTTATAACTACACCACAAAAAAAAAATGTAGTAAAAACTAAGAAAATAAAACAAAAAAGTAATTTAAAATAGAAAATCCTACTGCACAAAAGAAAAGAAAAAAATATACCAACAAAAAAAGTAATAAAATTTTTAATTATGAAGAAGATGGTAGGGGGTGTGGTCAAAAGGAAACAAATAATACTTATTAACTATTTTTTGTTTCCTTTTGACTGCACTCCCGTAATTTAAAATGCGGTTAATCATTTATACATATAGTAAGAAGTTTTGGTATACTATTTAAAATATTACTTATGCTGCCCAAACATAGGAGTAACTATAATGCTAATAACAATAATATTTTTATTTATTTATATTTTTTATCCCTTTGTAATTTTTTTTGTTCGTTCTTAACAGTATACATTTTATATTTTTGTATATATCCTTTTCATATGGCAAAGGAAGGGCACCAGTTACATTTTTTTATACTCAGGTATATATTAATATTGTTATATATTTTCAATAAAAGAGGTAAGAAAGAAAAAAAAATTTGTATATATCCCACTCTCGTATATCTCATATTCTACTTTTCCGGTGATACGTTAAAAATATTGAATTTGTAACACAAGTGTTATTAAAATTTATGGAGTCACCAAATGTGATTACTTCCAGTTAGCAGACATAAATATGTATTAAGAAAACGAAATTAAGAATAAATGAAAATGTATAAATATATCGAAATAAAATAGCAATAGTAATAATGTTAACCAGTGATGCGGCGAGAGGGATGCGCTGGGATCTCTTGAGCTCTGCTCTACCCCTCACACGTGGGGGATAGAGTGGGCTCAGGGATCCTCA
>NW_027106556.1:327806-359672 GCF_000696795.3 Halyomorpha halys
GCTCTACCCCTCACACGTGGGGGATAGAGTGGGCTCAGGGATCCTCAGGTCGATTGTGTAAATATTGTATATATTATTTTATCATTATGTTATTTTATTTATCAATTTTTCATACAGATAGTTTGATTATGTTCATCTTGTCTATTCTTTTGTTTGTATATATTTTATGAGAGTTTTTATTTTTTATTAATTTATTTATTTATTTTTTTTATTTTAGTATGTATGAGATCATTCATCAATATTACCAATTGCCCACAACTGTGTGGCAGATTGTAATATCTATCAATAAATAAATCTATCAAATAATAAAAAAAGTAATAATGTTAAAAACAAATGAACAGATTGAAATATTTGTCGATGTAAAAATTAAAATACATAGAAAATAAAATCAATAAAACAGAAGAATGATCTTGGCAGCTGAGAATCGATTACATTAGTACGGTAGAGTGAGGGAATAAACCTACAAGATTGAGTTCGTCGGAAATATAGGGGGGTCATAATAAAGGTTGGCAGAAGACATCGCATCAGCTTAAACCGGCCCTAGCGATGTGTAGGAGTTGTTGACAACCAATTTATCACTAACTATAAAATAATATTGGCTAAAGATAAGTTTTATAATATAGTAATTTGTCATAAATACCCTTTTTCTGACAAATTATTTGGCGACTCCGTGCTATTTCTCTGAGCGTCTCTCTAATTCGTTTAACATTGATTTTATAAACTTTTGTATGTTACTTTGTTATGGAATTATATTTCATTCAATGCGTCTACAATTAAGTTACTTTATTAGTAGGCTAAAATATATTTATCTCATTCATACTTTATGTATTTTAGTTCAATTTCCAACTAGTGTAAGCAAGACGTGGGTCCTGTTGCTGATAGTAATACTGGGTACTCCATTATAGAAACATATTTAATGGAATATTTAATAGTTAATCTTATTCTCTTATATGTACCGTTAAAATTAATATTCGATAGAAACATCAGACCACTGTACAGTACATTTTATCAATCAATGAAAACCTGCTCACCTTGTGTTTATGTTAATTGACCATAATCTTATGCAATAATTATGCAAATTATTTATTCACGCGGATTTAAATTATGCAGTAGTTAGAAATGGTGATAATTACATATATCAGCCAGTTTTAGGCACCGTTTAGAAGTCAAAATATCTAGGACAAAGGATGCATTTTGAAAATAAGAAAAATATATAAAAGGCAGCCAAATATTTTAAACCTAGAAAATAGAAGGAGCTCTAAAATGATTCTATTAAAATTTAAAAATATCGAGGAAGAAAAACTATCCTCTTGTTTATGGGAGATGGTAAATGAATAATACGTATCTAAAAAAAATCTTTAACTGTTGTAATGTTTTAAACCCACCAACCGTTCATTAAAAAACTCAAAGTCTATATTTATTATTTATTAATATAGGATCGAAATCCCAACAAATTCCATCAAATCACCTTCACCCTTCGTCGTAAACCTACCGACTGCCCTACACTCTCCTTTAATAATGTTGATCTTACCCCTGTCGAACAGATCCGCTACCTTGAACTACATCTGGACAAACGATTAACCTGGAATCCTCACACAAGACTGAAAAGACACAAGACGTCGATTTCTACTATTACAGCACTTACTGGACAAACGTTCTAAACTTCCAATTCATTACAAAAGACTGATCTATATGACTGTAATAAGGCCAATCAGGACATACGGAGTTGAGCATTGGGGTTCCACTAAATTTTCGAATTCCTCTCGTATCCAATCCTTACAATCCAAAATCCTTCGTAAAATCCTCAATGCTCCTTACTTTGTCACAAATAAAATCATACATAAAGACCTTAATGTTCCATACGTAACCGATCTAACCCGAACCAGATATCATTCCTTTCATTACAAACTCCCTAACCACCCAAACCCACTAGTTTCTAACCTTGCTTCCTCTTCCATTCTTGACAATCCTCCGAGGTGCCTGAAAAGAAGAAGGCCACGAGACCAGCTAATGTAAAATGTCATTAGAGTGCTACCAATGGTTAGTTTCTCTACACGCCTGTAACACTCCAATTTAACTTAGATCAGATTTACTAAATGTATTATAATGTACAGTTGTAAATAGCAATAAATAAATATTTTAAAAAAAGTAATAGTAAAAACATTCATGGAACATCTAGTTTGAATGTCACTGAGCGGATAAGGGTCTTGGTGGCGACAGTACCAGATTAAAATCTATAAGGGACTGTCGTATTTCTAGCTGTCACTCAAGCGATTATGGAACCAGGCCCTTCTATGATACGGGCTTCTAACGTAACGATTATATTCCTACATCTCATAGTCATATATTTTAATATTTTTTTCTGATTATTTTTTTTATTATAGTTTATTTAATAGTAAAATAATATTCAAAAATATAGGTTTGGTTTTATATTTTATAAATCCATGATGATCCACATTGCATAACACGATTGAAGACAGACACAGTAATTATTACAAACTAATGCTACTACCTGATAGAGTAACATTAAAAATATCTAAAACGATTTAACATTATAAAACATACAAGACGTATGTAATGAAGACAGGCATATCCAAATTTTTGAACATATATGACGGTAAATTACTTTACAAACAATGATTTAATTTAATGAAAGTATGCTTATAAAAAATGAAACATGGTGAGATGGATAAAAGTTTGTATTTAAACACTCAACATGTAACTTGAATTCACTTATTTTCACCGATCTGAGATGATTGATGTAAGTAATTTTCTGTGGATCATACTGATTTTTTTTTTTTTTTTTGTACAAACGAAATATCATAGTTTAATAGAGGATAGGATAACGTACATACATTATTACTTCAATTTTGTGTTCTTTTTGTACTTACCCCTCGGTATAACGGAAAAAATATTCTTCTCCATGGGTGTCCGTTATACAGACATTTTACAATATTAAACGAAAATAATGAGTGACTTTCGAGCAGGGCCTAGACACAGGATTGATTGTTAAAATTATTCTCACTTTTTATATTAAAATAACTGAACAAGTGGATAAACCTAGCTATAGGGGGGTAACAAATTGTAATCATTAATTTACTCTTTTATAAGATATGCATTGGTATTTCATTCGTATTTCTTAAGATGAAAATATTATTGATACAAGTTCCAGAATTAATTTTGTAATTAATACAAATAAATCACCCTGAATGAAGAATGATATTGATAACAAACCAATCTGGAATACCAAAACGTCTAAAAGTAGTGAAGTGTTTTGCTAACGAACTTAATTTTTTTTTATTATATAAATTTAATACTAATGTACTCTGTTGTATTTTTTCATCATGTTTTTTAAATGCAATGTTTTTTCTTTTAATCAATCATCTTATTAACCACCTATTTTATTTACATTTTTATTTCATTATTAACAATGATTAATTTTATTAATGAAGGTTTTTCGGTCTGCCGTCGAGGTCGCAAATTTAGATTTACGATGTCAATCGAAACCTAACCCATCAACAAATCAGTACTATCTTACCGTTTTGTTTTGTAAGTGCTTCAAACAGCTGTTTTTAAAAGTCAATGTTCTTGGCGAAGTCCACAGACGAGTTATAGATAGGAAATCGTAAACTTTAATAACTTGGCCAAAAGTAAAGCCAAAATGATTGTTTGGCCTTGTAGTCTAAGCCAGCTAGAAAGTATATTGGGATCAGAGCATGCTTAAGTGGAATATTTACGATTGCAAGTGTTCGGTTTAGAGTTTCTTGTGTACACAATGCCGTTGTGACTTTTATATTTGTTGTGTTTGGCAATAATGCACAGTAGTGCTTATAAATAAAATTTGTGCATTAACGTTTTTAAAACTACTTCTAATAATAAAGCTCTAGCTTGTTATATGGATTATAAATAATCTGATCCTGTTTTTTTAGGAAGTGTATAGTTCACTTAAGGGTAACTTCAAAAGGCAAGTTTGGATACAAAATACTAATTTGTATAGTAAAACTAATGATACCCTACAATAGTTACAACTAAGCAAAGTTATCATACAGTTTTTTGTTTATGTATACAATACAGTTGAGGATTATAGTGAGGTAATTATTTGCACATGCAACCTGATACGCATCAGTACCAGCTGACGTACACCAAGGTAACATAAGAGAGCTCTTACCGTGCTTCCGTTAGAGCCGTACCTTAGGTTCTGTGTTCAACGGGTCTGAAACAAACGCTCATTGTATCTGTGGTTCGTTAGCCTCATCAATGCTTTGTAATGAAGATGAATGTCAGATAGCAGCTTATGAGAAGAGGATCTGTTGCTAAATTAATCGAATAATTTACCAATCATTGCTTAAAATCATATTAAAGATTGGAGATGGTCGGGGGGGGGGGAGAGGGTGCGGTCAGCAAAGAAACAACATAAATAAACAAAAAAATATTAATCTGTAAATATAACCTGTCTCTAGCCTATTCCCAAATTATTAATTTATTAAAACACCAGTAATCTTATAGACATATACATTTTTTTAATTATCTGTTTTTCATATCCACTACATATTTATACATTTTAATATCTGTTGGCTCTCATAGTTTTACATTTAAATCTGTCTATATGTTTTAATCTCTTATTAAATATTCTATCTCAACGTTCGTTTTTTGACCGTTGGATTTCTGTTTATCTAACGTCTTTGTCGACCTGCAACGACTATTCCTGCAATTTTAAACAGTTTAGCAGAAATCTCTGCCTACAACTTATTTACAAGTTATTTTTAACTTATTTACAACTTATACAAGTTATTTTTTTCTCTCTTATCTTATCTCTTATTTCTTCATTTCCTATTCTCCATATTTCTTCTTATTTTCTATAACATTGTTTTTTACATACTCCCCGTTTATGTAACCGTTTTTACACGCCCTTTATATATTGATACATTTTATTACTTTATGGGCTCTCATTATTCTACATTTTCCACCTTTTTATGTTGTTTTTTTTCTTTTTTTACTCTCACATTAACTATTTTATCTTTTGACCTTTAGATTTCTATTTATGTAACGTCTTTTGCCGAACTGCACTCTAACGGCTTTTCCTGCAATTTATATCAATGTAGCCTGGATTCTCTTCCTATAACCTTACTCTCGCATATCTTACTTTCTTCATTCCCCTTTCTCCATTTATTTCTTCTTATCCCCTGTTCTTTCCTTTTACAATATTTTTTTTTCATAAGCTCCATTATTAATTTAACTAATTCTTTATAGATTATTTCCACTGTATCATTTATTTATTACTCACATTTATATGTATATAAATAATTATGTAATCAATCTACTCCTGTCTTTGTCCATAGTTATTAATCAACTTTTTTTCTCTCTAAATGATGGTTGTTGCCTTTTTGTTTTTATAGCCCTAATGAAGACCTGAAACTCAGGTCGAAACGTCGGCATATATAAATATTTTTTTGTTTATTTATGTTGTTTCTTTGCTGAACGCACCCCCCGATCATCTTCTCCAATCAGTAATCTACGGTCAACTATCTACACCTCATTAAAAATTTGAAGGTCAAACAATAAGAATTTTTCAATATAAACACAAGAAGTAAGCAAAAATGTTTCCGAGGGTATTGAAAAAAAAAAAAAAATCGTAGCCTATAGCCATCTGCTGAATTATTTTACCTATTTTTTTTTTTAATTTACTCGTTTTTTAAATATAAATGTATAACGCTAACTGGGTATCAAACATGTTTTTTCTTTGCATTTTACTATTTGCATGACAGGATGTACCATCAACACTCAAACCGAAATAAGTATTGATTCATTTTATTTCTTACATTCGATGAAGCAATATTAGAGAGCAGTTTGGAATCAGTGAGATTTATTTCAACTCATGTCTTAAATGAGACATGAAGTCATAAAATCAACAATGAATCAGACGCAGCTGTATCAAGAATATCCTTTGTCCGCTTAGGTAATGTTAGTTGGGTGAGTATAGAGTCATTAATTAAAGAAAAGGTCATATAATCATTTGTAAACCGAGATAAAATCATACTGATCTCTTGTAAAAAAAAAAAAGTAAAACGAAGAAAAAAGTATTAGTAAAAAAAATTCGTATTCAGTAATAAACAAAATAGATCATTTCATATCAATTTCAGTTGGACCTTAGCATCTCTAATGTTTACTCGTTTTTTTTTATTAATGAGCTGTTCTCATAAATAGGCTCAAAAACAGTGTATACATTTCGGCATTATTGGTAGGTGCTTCCCTAAATTAGCTAGAGATATGGGATGGGTGTAATTTCACAGTATATTGCATGCCCTTGCATATCATATTCAATAATGTACAGGCTAGAGGCAAGATACGATCTCTCAAAAGTTTAAAATTTTAATTTAAATTTTCTGAAAATGTATATATTTAGAAATCCTCAAATTTATTCCTTCAATAGGTTTTATTATTGCAAAACGTAGGAAAAATATAAATGTGGGATTGAAATTGCTTCATGATTAAAAAATTAATCCTCACTCTCACTAGGCTTAGGCACTAAAGCTCCACTCGCACTAAATATAATAATATTGATATATGAGCCATAATGAGGGTCATAATATTGATATATGAGCCGCTCAGTGCACACATCGATTAACTCCATAAAACGAAAAGTTGAGAAACGCGATGATGTAATGTATATTGTTTTTTAAAATTCCTCTGATAATATGAATTCAAATATATAATGTAGAATGCATAATTGCTGATATAGCTTTCATCTAACGGTATATAAAATTAATAAGAAAGAATAGCCAATAAACAATCGTCAGTAATGTTACAGTTTTTATGTGACAGGTGAAGTTAATCGATTTGGCAACTGAAAAAAGTAATATAGTTAAATTTAGTCTTTACATTTTAAAGTTTTTTATTACAGGAAAAGTTAGTAATTATACATTTTTATCACAGCTTTTCCATAAAAATGAATGTTGGCAGTTCTGTTATAATATAATTTTTGTAATTAATTCATAGCAGCTTTATGTTAGCGGCATTATTCTTTGGGATGATTCAGCAATATTATAAATAATGTCTTCTTCATCAGGTGTATGCGAGGATTCTTCTCGATTTGTTGACAAGTTCTTATAGTAATCGTGTTTAACAGGAGGAATGAATTTTAGCAGGTCCATCATGTCTTTCCATTTTTCCCTTGTCACAGTTCTACCTTTAGGATATAATAAAGGCTGATCTATATTTTTCAAACTTTGTGGTCTACCCACTAAAGATTTTCTTATATTAATGGCTTGAAATTCTGTATCTTCATTATAGTCACATTTGAATTGTATGAGATAGGGTTTGGACCTTTGTAACTTTATCCAGCGTATTTTAAGCCAATTTACTGGAAGCCCTGTGACGGTTACTTTTCGGTTAATGATAGACTGTTCCAAAGGTTTTGTTGACAAAAAATCTTGGTGAGTCATTTAGATTAGATGAAATGGCGCTTTCTTTTTACATGTTTTGATTATATGGTACCAATCATCTGGTGAAAAAATGTTTTGATTTTTTTTCGCACATGTCTCAATAATGGCAAAATCTGAGTCATTGGGCAAATAGCTGTGTCCACTTAACAAATTTTTTCATGTCAATTGATTCAGCTTTAATTTCCGTGCTTTGAACAAGTTTTAATATTTCTGTTTTGCCCGGTACACGAATCCGAATATGTTATTATAAATATGTTACCGACTATGTAAACTATAAAATGCTTTCATGGTAGCCTCTCTCTCATCCGAAATAATTTTTTGATTGCAATTTTGACGGCATCTGCATTGTATTTCAACAAATGTTTTTGCAGGTATTAGTTTTCCTCCCTATTCCTGTATGCCAAACCTTTTATCCTGTTATGCTTTTGTAAATTTCGTATCCATTTAACAGGATTACGACTTCTTTTCCTCCCAATCAATGTGATTGTTGGGTTTGTACTGTTGCAATCCGATGAATCCGAGGAAAAAAATAAACGTCTTCTTGGACCAGACTTTCTGTTGATAAATCGTATTGAAGAATCATCACTGCTTTCCTCACTCACATTATTAGTCTCACTCATCTTGATTATAACGGTATAATATTTATTTCTTTTAAAAACAATTTGGGAGTAATGTTGGAAAGACTAAGAAGTACACAGTAACATTCAGCGTGCGAGATCACTGCTATACTAACTACCGTTTGCATTGCGCTTCTTTTTATCTGTTTACCGATGCGATTTTGTTACGAATATTATTGAGAGGGAGAGAGCATCTTCGGCTGTTTAAAAACAAATAAGCGTCGATGCACGTCCAGAACAGATACAGCATTACTGAAACGATTTACATTAGAGTATGGAGTTAATCGAAATGGCTTCTGAAATAAATTAATTATTATTCAATGGCCAAAAAAATTTGCCATTTAACGGTGCTAATCTTTATTATTCAGGAAAGTTATTATAAATATAAAAATTTATGGCTATACCAAGGGCTTTGACACTTAAATTTAAGATTTTTCAAAAAGTTGAGTTAATCGATATGTGCACTGAGCGGCTCATATAGTCTACCTGTTGAGGCTACTGTATACTGTACCACCATCACCAGCCGGAATGGCCCTCCCCATTTCTTGTAAGTCCCCCAGCTATCATGCCACCAATGGATAACCGCCTTCAGCAGACCATGTTTGCTCATCTTATAATGCCATACGGCAAACGAAGATATGATGTAAATTGTATATGTATAATGTATTGCATTATATTATTATGTATTCTGTAACCATATAAAAGCGCAAATCTTTAAAAACTGTAAAAAATTATTTGTTTGTTTTTGTCAGGGGACTGATAACTTAAGGATGCGTAGGATCAAAAAATTTTCCTATTTGAATACATCATAAATCTGATTTTCTATCAAAATCGTTAAAAACAAAACAAAAAAATCACACTTTATTCAATATTTTACACAAAATATGACATCTAGAACCCAAACACCTAATTCATGTTGACTAGTGTAATGTATTATAAATTCATGTCAACTCACAGGACTTTGGTTGTTTACGGTTCTGCGTTCGATACAAAAATTGTTTGATATATCTTTTCTAATAATCTTACGATGAAAGTCATATTTTCTGCGTTTAAATTTAGTTTCATTGCCAATTTAATTAAATTTCAAATCTGGAATGTTCTAAAAGATATACCTATAGTTTTCTAGGTATTACAAAAAAACATAACATGAGTGCTAAGTCCTGTACACTGTATTATGAGAGGTTATACTAACAGTAGGTTACATATTCAAACGATTAAATGTTTTTTTTTAATTTGAAGAGATCCTAATAATTTTTTTAATCTTCTATCGTTGTTGTTTTTATAAAAGTTTTGTTTTGCGTTTTGCGCGAATAACTCATATCATCATCATCATCATTTCATCATATCTTTTTGCTAATCTATCTTGAGGATTTACTTTATAAGAAAAGGTAATTGGCTAGGGAGGAATTACTTAATTAATTTTCATCATAATCGTATGAGACGTTTTGGTCCAACTTTCTGAAGAAAAAAGTTTTCTGTGATCACAACCGCAGTTGCTATCCAGTGCCTTTACCAGGCAGTGGGTGCCAGTGGGTGGTCTTTACCATAACAATAAACACCAAACAAAAATAATAAAAGCACCGGTATTCGTATACATGTTTTAGTCGTGGTCCGGAAGCCTAGACCGGTGGCTGAAGATGTGTTTATAAGATTCAAGGGCTCTAAAACGTGATCTGTTGAAATCCGGATACCGAATACAATAGCTCTTGGTGGCGTGAAATAAAAATGGATTATGACGTATAATTTTGTTATCTTCTTTACAAACAATGACCTTTTGTTTAGAATTAATGTTTTATGTATTTTAATTATTTAAATATTTATTTTGGAATATTTTCAAAACATTCTTTACGCAGTCTAAACAAACATAAACAATGATTAATAAGGTGATTAGCATGAATTAGCAGTAGAGTGTCGAAGGGAACACCACTCGAAAACATCATACGACTACTGACGTCAGGCCTTGAGAAAGTTGAGGCTGTACGTGTCCCTAGGCCATGGCTTCTTTCTGGGTCATTCCAACCCAACAGCTGATTCTGTCCTGATAGTCCTTTATATGCAACGATGATTCAATTTTTTTTTTTTAATTTTTGGTTGCTTTATTTCAAGAAATATAATTGTTTTTTAATCATTCAGTAGATTTTTATAATCAAGATCTACTAAAATATTTAAGTAAAATTTTATATTATGAAATGAAATGAAATATAGTTTATTAGTCTGAGACTAGGTCCCTTCAGAATAATTACAAAAGTAATTTTATTCTATAATAACATATATTGAAAAACAGTGTTGCAACAGTTAATTATAAATTATATACAGAAAAGAAAAAAAAATTAAAAACTAACTGAATAAAAATATAAAAACAAAACAATAAGGTAATTACAATAATTACTGAAGTAAAACGTAGTTAATTAGAAGGGTTTTAAACAAGGGAAGGATGGCACATGACGTATGTTAGAGGGAATAGAGTTCCAGACATATGTAGCTCGAATAGAAAATTTATCAAACGCAGCAGTTCGGTGAGGTGGAGGGTAGATGTCAAACAAACGGGACCTCGTATTACGTGATTGGACTGAGAATTTGAATTGTAGGTTTTCTAGGATATAGAAGGGGCATTGAGTACTAATTAATTGGAATAGAAAGGAAGCTAGGAAATATAACTGGCATCAGAAGGATGGATAGAACCACTTAAGCTCGGCGTAATACTGGGTCATATGGTTATTTATGAAAAGGTTTTTAACTGCAATAACTGAAAATTCAATGATTCTCTCTGATATTTATTTAGTTTTGTTTCACATATTGCTTCTTGGCTTGAATGGTGGCACATTTGACAACTTTTTTTTTGTTAATTTTTGGGGCTACTTTGTGACAACCCTGTGGGCTTTAGGAAGATCTGTAGGTAGAGGGATCCCGAACCCACAGGGTTAACTCATACTAACACAATAAATAATTATCTGTCACAGCCGGATTCGAACCTGAGTTAGTCGCACAGTGTTTTACCACGGAGTCACCTCGTTCCCTAATTCAATGCTATATGATATGATTATTATTTAATAAGTGTTAACATAATTTAGTTCAATATTGGAACACCAGAGCTAAAACAAATTAGCTTATTTATTTCTAATGTCTTTGTTTATGTTAAATTTTCATACCGTTCATAAAAGTATAACATTATTAGTTCATACATGATCCAAGAAATGGAATATGTATACTTTTATGCATGTAAATAATTTTTTTTTCGTACCCTTCATAAAAGAATAAAAATAAATAATATTGATAAGTAGATACATAATACATGAAATGTATTATGAATACTAGTGCTTTATCTCCCTTGGATTGCCTGGTATAGTCTAGCTGGAGCCTATGGCTAACGCCATGTAATGGGGTAATGTAAATAAATAAAAATATCTATTTGTTAAAAGTTTGATAATTCATTTGCCTTGGGCGAGCGTGATAAAAAATAGTTTTCCAAATTATAATTCATAAAATTTGTTGTTTACCATTAATTGGCGCTAAGACATTAATTGTATCTTTATTCAAAAAAATATATTTGTTATTTCATTTGACTTTGTTATGAGTTATTGAAAAATCCATTCGTTTTATGGGGCAAATTGTTTTTATTGTTTTGTAGAGTAGGATACAGAGGTTTTTTATCCCTAAAAAGCAATAAACTTCTGAAACCCAACTTATACATATAATACTTATTAATAAAAACTTTAAACTTTAACCTGAATTAGAACTATATTGTACAGGGACTATATCTCATTTACGTTATGATGGTTTATAATAATTTTAACTTTCTTAAAATATACCTTGGAGGAAGCATTATATTCCTTCCTCCAAGGTATACTCCAAGAGGCGATAAACTGGCAGGAGAAGTGAAGCCAAAAAAGCGAGCCTTTTGATGGAACCAGGAACATGACATTGCATACTACAATGTATTCTTTTTATTTTATTTCTTTATCCCTCTTCTTCACCATTTCTGGCATACCAGGTGCGGCAGCAGCGGTATAGTGGGTTGGTCTTGCGCATGCCACTGCTTCCAAAAATCAACTATTATTTTATATACTTAATATACAATTATATAATAATGTTAGGGGGGTTTCATTTGATTTTTTGGCTAGCCAAAAAGCCTAGCTCTCGGTTTTTGGCTTCAGTGGTTAGCTCCAATCTTACAGTAAAGGAGAGTAGGATTATGCCATTCCCTGATCTATAAATAATACATAATGTACATATTTGGAAGGTTATAAAGGTTCAGATATTCATATATCGTCCATCGAAGTTATTTCAAAAATTTCCTCTTAAGTTCACTTCACCAAAAGTGAATTATATGGTTATTCACGTCTCATTCAAAGTAGTTGTATTAAGAATTACCTTTATTAAATTTGAATTTAGGACTTTTTTGGGTTGGCATCATTGCATAACTTGCTATGATTTAGCGGATAGTGATAGAGGTAATAGTACAAGAGCCGGGAAGAAAAAAAAGGCAGTTATCTCACCCCAATTTTTTATTACTTTAATGAAAACTAGGTATAATTACTAGTCAAAATTGATGAGTCTGCCAAGTCTAGGCAGAGGGAATAAAAAATGGCGGCTATTTCAAAACCTTAAAAATTCATTAATTTTTCATTCGAAGATCTATCTATATCTTAAAAATTACCAACCGCAGTAGAAAATCTAAGAGAACATTATTTAAAGAAGAGTAAATTTGCTGAAATATTAGCCCTAGAAGAGCTATTTACGTCCAATAGTTCTCGAGATATATCTTTTTAAAAAGCAAAATTTCTTAAAAATCTACTGAAAGATTAGTGGTTAGTTAATTTATTGTGAGAAACCTACAGATGTCTGCCAGCTCAAATTAAAGCAAGTTAAATTTACTACAAAATAGTTAATAATGTTTATTTTTGTAGAAGTAGTAGTTTTTATGATATTCGACAAAATGAACTCACAAAATGCTTATTTCTAGTTGTTCGTATAAAATGTTGGATTTTTGAAAAATTATATCTCTAGATTCATAAAACGTACATATGTCTGCCAGCACTCAAAATAAAGGAAATTTAACTTACTATAAAGTAGTTTATGACAGATATCTTCGTAGGGGTTGTAGTTTTTATGATATTCGCATATGAATATAAATTTGGCAAATGAAAATTTGTCCGAACAACTATAAATCAATGTTGGAGATATAAATTTTTCGTAATAAATTCACTAACTACTGATCTTTCAGTACGTCCCATACAACATTGTTAAGAAACGTTGCGTTTTAAAAAGCTACATCTCGAAAACTATTTAACGTAAATAACTGTATTAGGGCTCATATTTTAGCAAATTTACTCTTCTTTAAATGACGTTCAATTAGGTTTTGTTTTGTTGTTCCTACTTTTTAAGATATAGAGCTCCGAATGAAAAATTAGTTTTTTTTATCGCTTTGAAACAGTCACCATTTTTTATTCCCCCTACCTATACTTGGCAAACTCATCAAATTTGACTAGTAACTATACATAGTTTTCATTAAAGTAATCAAAAATTGGGGTGAGATAACTGCCTTTTTTCTCCTCTTAGGCTCTTGTACTATAAGGATATATTTAAAAATCTTAAAACCAATTGTTGAGTTTTGAGATATGATTAGTTTTAGAATAATCATACCGTGATCAATCATTTTCCTTTATAATAATAAAATATTTCCTTATACTCACCAGTTACAACTAATAAGAAATTCTTTTTTGTAGAAACAATTCTATTCTAGGATCTCTCCTTGTATTTCTGTTCGTTCCTAGCTATAGATATTTCATTATTAGGTATCTAGGCTAGAAATCTATTTTAAGACTTCTAAACGACAAACTGGCAATATCACAGGGAAAGAGCTCATTCCGATTACAGCCAACTAATCAGCTAGCCTAGGAAGACACTTTGTGTGTTGATACCCCCACCTTATTCCTAGAACCTCCTATCTTGTTTACATTTGGAGGGGAGAAACAAAATATTTTAAGAATGTTTCTCTCACGTGTGGGCATAGAAGCACCGCGTATTTTGAATCTTCTAGAAAATTTTAAAAAAATATTAATTGAAGGTGGGATTTGATAATACAAAGATTAATGTCAGAAAGATGACAGTATAAAGACTTCTTAATACTCTATATTTTCAAGTGGTTTTTTTTTTTTAAGGAAAAAATCGATTTCAAATGCACAATGTATTGGAAACTTAATTGCTTTAATTTAGTTATTTCCGACTATTTTAGTGTTCTGTAAGAATACTTTGATTTTGGCGTTAAGTACGTGATCATACAAACGTCGTTAATCATACTTGAAAAAAAAAAAATTGCAAGTCAAGTAAATATTGAAGCCATAAGTGAAACTTACTTGACTAAGCCAATTAATTATTATTGTACCAAATTTTCAATAATTAACATAACATTGTAAATATCACCCACCATATAAGATTGTGGGAAACTTTGTAATATATCTTAAATATATATTTTTTTTAATAATCACTAAATAAAGAATTCTATCGTTTAATCATGGATTTCATTCATGCAAGTATTTATCGCTCCAGGCAGCATTCATTTACTCTGATGATTCAGCAAAGATAAATTATCTCTTTCACCACAATTAAGGGAACTTATTTCCAATTTGTAATTGTCTTTAATTTGTTTATGAAAAACATTTTAATAAAGAACGTTCATATCTTTAATTTCTGTTTTCACTCAACTAAATTAATTACAAGTAAAACTTATTGATATTTTTAGAATGGTTTTAAGTGATGAAGAGGAAAATTATTCTTACACCATCTTAAATAATCAAAAATGTCGTAAGATACAGTTTAGATCCTGATTAAAAATTATTAGATAAATTTTAAACTCATCTTAATTTTTTTCCGTTCATTACCAAAGAATTACGTAAATAATTAGTAATTTTACAGTCAAGCGTATTTCTGATGATGGATGAATACCTATGTACAAGGCTGCTAAGGTGGGTACAAGGAAGTTTCCTGATAAAATAAAAGTTTTTTTTATTGTTCTCGGAAAACAAGGATTTTCTGAAACAATAGTATCACGTTCATGGATTGAATAATTTATATTATAAATATAAATCGAAAAAAAATTCCCTACGATATCAACGGGATACCAATAATTAATTAAAATTTATGAATTTACGAACTTACGTAAACAGTTTGTGGATTGCTTCAAGTATGACGTTGTCGTGACAACGTACACCTATGTACATATAAACAAGCTTTTAATCGTATGGTTTCTATGTGTTGCACAATGACGTTGAAAATCCAAAACCTTCCATAGTAAACCGTCTATTTAACGCTAAATAAAAAAAATTGAAAGGAAAAAAGCGACAAGGAACTAAGTCGTTTCTTAATTGTGTTAAGGATTGAAAGGAAAAAAAGCGAAAGGAAAAAAAGCGACAAGGAACTAAGTCGTTTCTTAATTGTGTTCTTAATTGTTAAGGAACTAAGTCGTTTCTTAATTGTGTCCATTTAAACAAGAAAACTCTTGAGCTTTACACATTATTATAGAAATAGATTTTACTCCGGATTATTCGTTCAGAATCCTTGGAGAGTTTTTTTTAATATAAAATAAGAATTAATGATTCTTATATGAAAAAATCTAAATTAATAATTGGAAAGGTACGTGTTTTGTGATTACCTTTTTTTCCTTAAAATTTATAAGATAATAACAGCCCGACTAAATGTCCCTTGGCATTTCCTCGTACTTACAAGATAGTTCTACAGCGATGGCCGCAGTTTCTAAGTCATCTTTACCTTGCAAGTTTCGTATTACAGGTTTCTAATCCACGAAACTATGATGAAGGATATGAAAAACAAAAAATAATATTTATACTTTCAAAACTAAATAAATTGTTCATATAACACCGCTGTCAAGTTCTTTCTTGTTACTAGATACTCTATAGGAGACGCCTATGACTCTGTGAGTAAAGTAAATATTTGAAAACAATTTTACGTCATCTCGAAAGATCCTCCGCTTAGTTTGTTCGTTAGGGCAATTTACGTTCTAGCCTCGGCACCAGTAAACAGCCATTTCCAACATTATCGTAATACAATCAATTCCCTTTTCGAAATTATTTTGAATCAAGAATAATTTTTGGAATCAAAATTATTGAATACTGAGTCAAAAGACTAGCATTCATAACGACAGCTTTTGAGAAAATAAGTATCACTAAATTATAATTCAAAATCTGTAGTAATATAATATATGTAAATTTGAAAGCAATTTTTTTTTTTTTATTCTCTTATTTAACAAAAAAATATATAAAACATATATGCATATTGTTTTATGGAACTAACGTATATTATTGTTTTATTACTAGCGACCAAATTTAAAATAGAAAAAAATATTTACTATATCATTATAAATATTTGAAACTCTTTATACCGCTTTACATTTTTAAAGTGTTCCTGATAAGTTGTCTAACTCGCTTAGTATAATGATATAAATAATGAAGTATAATAATAAAAAAAATAAAATAATTATAAACTAGAATAGATAATAATAATAGAATAAATAAAATAATATTTTCCTTTATTAATTCTTAAAGTTATACTGCTGTTACACCATCTTTATTTTTTTATTACAAAATTCTTCAAATATTTTTTATATAAAGATAATAAATCTTTTAATTTCTCATACTCTGCATTCTTTAATTTTTCAAACGTTTCCTAGTTATGTCATTTAGTAATTTTCTTGTTACTTTTGTCATTTTTCGTTTTAACATCCGTATCTATTTCTTTTATCATTCATCTTGATTTGTTTTCTTATAATTATTTATTTAATTATACAGAGTTATTTTATTACCCCCGAACAGTTTGGATTATAATGTGGACTCCAGGTATTTAAAACATTCCCTCTAATTTTCAAGTCATTTACACAACATTATCGATACGGTTTAAGATGTTGGGCATTCTTCTTGGAAATTAATTACCTCGAAATAATTAATCTCAAGCAGAACTCAATTACTTGGGACTCAACTCCACTATCATTCTGATAGCTAGTACGCTACTATAATTAATTGTACACACTTCTGACCTCAATCCCCTGACTGTTGAAATCGAAAGATGCACTTTTTTTTTTAGCGTCATAGTCGTATTTCTTCCTTTATATAATAGGCTTTTTCTTTTTAAAATTATGTAACTGTCTGCTTAAAGTTTCCAAAAAGGTGAACAAATATGAAGTGTGAACCACACAAATATTAAGTTTTTAATACACAACACCTTTTTATAAGATTTTATATATTGCGGGAAGATGGTCTATATATTAATAAACAAAACCTCTCCCACTTAGCAAGGCATCATCAGGGCTAAATGAGAACAAGATTGTAAAATATGATAAGAATATACAGAAAGTTTAAATAAAAGATTATACATATATTATATCTATAAAATTTATCTAAATAAGGGAGTATGGTCACTTAAAAACATATAAATACTATGGAAAAAAATACTGACAAATAACAAGTACAGTAATGAGTGATGCGTTTACGTAGAAGTGAGCTAAAACATTGGTTATCAATAATTATTTTTTTTTTTACTATTTTGAGTCTATTTTATCGTATCCAGCAGTCAATTATGCAAGTTCAATTACCTTCCAATAAAATTCCATTTAGTTTTAATGCAACCGGACATGAATTGTAATCGAAATATTACCCACTTCCAAATATCCGACCAAGTTAAACTTTGGAGCAGTTATACGAAGCCAATGGCAGTGCAATATTACGGTATCATTAAGATGGATACGGAGGATGGCCACAGGATCTCCGTTCTGCAGGAAGTGTTTCGGGCCGGGAGGATAGGTTCGTCAGATTTGGGTCTTGATCGGAAAGACCTACGCCCATCTTGAAAACAAAAAATTAACATAACGTTATTTTACTAACGAGGATTAAAGTGTAACAGGTGTTTGTAATTTTTGTTCAGTTATTAAATTATTATTCTTAATAATAATTTAATTTTAACATTGTCTTTATGTTTTAAAACATAAAATCTTTTTTTTGAAGATTTTTTTTAATATAAGAAGACTATAATATCATGTTTTATTTTTTAAAAAACCTATAAATAAGGTTTCAAGCCCTAACTGTTATAAACTCTATTCTCTGCATAACCCGTCTGTAGGTATCAGTAATCCGTATTGTGGATACTACTGAGCTCCAACCAAAGGTCTATTTTACTTAAGTCATATCAATAGAAAATTTCTGATTAACTCTTTCATAAAAATGGAATGTATAAATAAATAATAAATCAAAACTTAAAAAATAATGAATATTATAATGAGAGAGAGTGAGAGATAGAATGTGATTAAATACGTGTTTAAGGACGGGACACCCCACTAGTACTATTATAATAATCGAAAATGTATTATTTATAACTAATGTAGCACAATACAGAAAAATAATAACATAAACCCTCTAAATAGAAAATTAAAAGAAAAAATATCCACCACACATATCGCTGCATTGTTTTATAAGTTGCACGTGAGTTAGTTAATGGTTTTTTAATTTGGTGGTTGACGTGTTATATATAGATTATACGATAGACTGTAACAATTATAGCTTTGGGACAGTGTACGACGACCTCAATAGAGAAATTAACTCTAGTCACTTTTCAAGACATTTTAGTAATCTTTAGAATACATCCAATTCTAAATAAAATAAAAACTTTTTTTACAATAAGTGTCATTACTAGAGCAAAGCAGGGATATGTTAATAATAAATAAATAATGTGTTTAAGCCTTTTTGTGTTTATAGAGCGATATTGGTAGGTACAGTCGACAATATATCTTAAGTATTGACGTGGATTAAAAATCATGGATATATATTAACTTCCAACAACTTTTATTGTACAATAAGTTGTCAAAATTTATCGTCACATCATAGGGTTATAAATAGAAGTTATTCAGACCACGAAGTCGAAGGACCAAAACAGTGCCGTGGAGAGAGTAGATAAATAGGAATGGTTCGATGTGACGTCAGAGGACGCCAGGAACACGCCACCTCACTCGAGGATCAGCCGATGCCCGGTGAGTGGTAGGGTGCCAAGGAAGAATCTCATTGGCTGTCCCCGAACATGTGTTCTGGAACTGGCCTCAACACAGTATATTCTTTCCAATCCTCGAATCCCATCATTGAAATGTCACTTTGATGTGCAACCGTCATTTCTGCGGTTAAAAATATGTAGAAACAATGGTCTGTAGATTAATTTTAAAATATTAAAATAAACGTAAACAATAGTTCAGAAATGTTATTATTATGAGACATACAAGAAAATATATTATTAAAAAAAAAAAGAGTATAAATACATGCAGTTTTAGTTTAATTCTGGCAGTAAAATTATACTTATGATCAGCAACATAATTATTCGTCTTGTAATATAATAATTTGTAAAATACAATTTTTATGTGACTTTATGAAATTCTTCCCATTAACACAGTTTTTACTGGAGAAAAATGTATCATTTATTTGTCTGTTTTTTCTAATAGTAATTAAAAATTAAATTAATTGATATTATGCAATACAAATCACCCGACGGAACTCGTCATCACCATACCCTTTTTAGTTTCAAAATAGCGGCCAATTTGATGTTTTCAATGGTAATACCAAGGCTATTTATGAAGAGGAATCATTTTTTCGAAATCTTACCAAAAATAATTAATATTATGGTTTGAACAAGTGGAGCAGTTTTGTTAAAAGTTACATGAAGCGAAACGTTAGTTAACAATAAATAGCTTTTTGTTAATATTTTGCACCTTTATTGACAGCCACCCGGACTATCTTCCTCTAATCTACTTAACATTTTCTGTACAAAGTAAATTTCTGAAAGAAAGAAAAAAAATACACCGCATTAGATTTAGTTTCCGTCTATTATTTTCGTTAATGAAGCTTTGTAATCGACCAAGGAAAAAAA
This sequence comes from Halyomorpha halys, assembly GCF_000696795.3. Lineage (NCBI taxonomy): Eukaryota > Metazoa > Arthropoda > Insecta > Hemiptera > Pentatomidae > Halyomorpha > Halyomorpha halys. The sequence goes on from NW_027106556.1 coordinate 347,782, forward strand.
TTAAATCCACTTAAATTTATAGGTTTTACGTTCCACAATCTGTAGGATCCAAAAATCGAACTTAATAACGATCCGCATGGAGATGATGTTGAGTCTTCAGCTTGCTAAACCGTGAGCATTAATTACTTTCACATAATTGCCAAGTCTGTTGTAATAGAATTAATTAGTTGATACGGAAGAAACGAAGGCAAGCATGAATCATATACTACGGCCTTGGTAAACACAATGCAGCACTAGAATGGGCCTACGAATGGCGTTGTTATACAGTTGGCAATGACATTGTTCATTAAATGTGTTTTGTGAGCTGATAATGATCAAAATAAAGAAATATTTTAATACCGCTATTACAAATATTTATTTGCATAATGATAAATTGGATACACTAAAGTGGATTAAACACAACTTCAATTTTTTGACTGAGTTTTATTTTAGTACCATTGGGATATTATTGTTTTATAATAATCTTGTAAACAAAAAATTATTTTTTCCTGAGACCGCTCAGATGAATTAAAACAAAAGACGTGATGTAAGAATCTATGAAAAAAAAAGTCGTGGCAGTTAGCTTCTTAATCAGGGTATTATTTGCATATTAGTTATCTAAAGCAGTGAATCTTCCGCTGTTTGTCAAGGAATTTAATTTAATGGGTCTCCCTCTTTACATTTAATTGTTCTGAAAAGATTATATACATCTTATTAACACTATGCAAATTATTTAACTAGATTGGAATAATGGCCATAAAGACGCATGCCAATATTTTAGTATCTTAAAAATTCCATTTGTATAGTTTTATCTGTTAGTTGAATATGTTTCACGGTTTGAAAATAAAACAACAATAACAATAGCACCAAAATCGAATTTTGAAAATTCCTAATTCTATTTTTGTACTAAAATATTAGAAAAAATACTTATTGGATATTTAAATAAAAATTCATTATTCTTGAAAATTTAAATTCATTTCTCTCAATAGTGCATTTTAAAAAAAATCAGTTCGGGATGAACATTTCTTTTCTGGAGTTCTACTTGTTAAATTAAGAAATGGATTGTTCCCGATCTGATTTTTTAGAACGACTGGTAAAATGATCTCCTAAATTAGTAACTGATTAAGTAAATTTAATATATTTGAATTCTGTGCCCTACCAAATACGTAAATAGCAATACCAAATACGTAATAAGCAATATTTTTTATATCCCAACGTTTATACACCTCTCACAAAAAAGGCTTATTGTACTCAGTTATTAATTGAAAGCTTACCGAATGGATTTCAATTAATTTTTTTATCCTGTTAAAACACCCTAAAGGATATTTCAAAATGTGTTTTTTTATATTCAGAAAAAAAAAACATTGCTGTGAATAGAGTAATCTCAAAAAAAAAAAAATAAATAAAAAATATTTTAATTACTTGAAATGTGCATTATATTTTATAATGTAAGAGAGAGAAATGCTTTATTCATCCATTCTTTCCAAATACATCAGGTTGCTACATTACACAGCATACTAATCAATCCGTGATCGAACATATATAAATTAAACATATTTATATGACATAATAAAAAAGAAAGAAAACAGTTTTTTTTTCCTCCCACAGTTTCCTCTTACAATCTATTCCAGTCTACACACTAAATACAAATATTTCAATTCATTCCTTTTTTCTTCCCTTTCCTGTTCCTCCCATTTCACCATTTCACAATATTTATTTATGTTTATTATTTTATTTATGTTTTAAATATGTTTATGTTTAAATTCACCCTCTCAGATCCTCTCCGGTGACCCGTTAAACAAATTCACAATTAGACAGCAATGTGAGATCAAATAAGAGATATAACAGTCACAGCAGTAGATCAGTTTACAGAAAAACAGACAAATAAATACATTTTAACAAAACAACAAAACAAAGCTAATACATAGATTTAAAGGAAAATATAATAAAAAGTTGGTTAAAAGAAATACTTGAATAAATACAAAAGTTAAAAAAATATATACTAAAAAATAATAATAATGAAATAATTTAATGAATAAATAAGTTAAAACACACAAATTGACAGGTTTACATACTAAAATAAATAAAACAATGAATAATCTCAGAGCTAATTCCATATAAAATAATATGTTTTGAACCTCCATTGTCTTCGCTTGATCCGCTGAATCTTATGACTAATTTTATTTACACTAATAAAATTAAATTTAACATTAATAATAGGACAATATTAATTAATGGAATATTTTATAAAGTTAATTTTACAACTGACAACGAAGTGTCATGGTATCATTTTGGAATTTGGCTGCAAATATTTCAAACCGCAATTTTATAAGTAGCTTTTGCGTTCTAGGTTCACTTAATAGTGATTTTAGCAATGAGGCCTCAAAAAATTTAATTTTATTCGTCAAAAATTTACATGAAAGTTGTTTTATTCAAAACCGGTTATTGTTTACAATTTTAAGAAAAAAATTGTAATTAACCTAATTCTTGTTATCACTTTATCTAATATTAAGTGGAAAAACAACCTGTCAAATAAATAACTGAAACATTTTCCAATAAATCACAACTAAGAATAAAAGTAAATAAATATCCTACTATTCTCTAGTGTTTATATTATTGTAAAAACGTCAACGGTATTTATCTTGCTGAACGTGTGACATGAAACTTTTCCTGATAAACGCACCTTATGAAAGGCATTGGAGAAACCAGTTTTATAAGAAATGTTACTTAGCTTAGCTAACATATATTGAGGAATATTTAATTTTTATTTGAACTTTATTTTATATAAATTTTATAAATTGGAACCTGATCATTGTTTGTTATTTGAGAAAGCCATTTCAAGGGACTGTGGTCCATGAGAGTTATAGTATAAGAGCCGGGAAGAAAAAAATGCAGTTATTTCACCCTAATTTTTTATTACTTTAATGAAAACTATGTATAATTACTAGTCCAAATTGATGAGTCTGCCAAGTATAGGTAGGGGAAATAAAAAATGGCGGCTGTTTCAAAGCCTTAAAAAAACATTAATTTTTCATTCGGAGCTCTATATCTTAAAAACTAGAAACTAGTATATAGAAAAAACAACACTAGAAAATCTAAGAGATCATTATTTAAAGAAGAGTAAATTTGCTGAAATATTAGCCATAAAAAAGCTATTTACGTTATTATATAATAGAATTATTTACAAATTTTCATTTGCCAAATTTATATTCATAAGTGAATATCATAAAGACTACCTCTACTAAGATATGTGTCATAAACTAATTTAATACTTTATATTAAATTAAATTTTCTTTATTTTGAGTGTTGGAAGACAAATATGCGCCTTATAGATCTAGAGGTTTATTTTTCAAAATTCCAACATTTTATACGGACAACTAGAAACAGCCGTCATTTTTTATTCCCCCTACCTATACTTGGTAGACTCAACAATTTTGATTAGTAATTATACCTAGTTTTTAATTAAGTAATAAAGAATTGGGGTGAAATAACTTCCTTTTTTCTCATCTTGGGCTCTTGTACTATTAGGAGTGGTTAAAGTACTTTTGGGCTTTTACCGGTTTATTCCTGAAAGAAGAAGAATTTTCCCCATATGTTTGAAAGATACATAATTATTTTGCTCGAAAATTAAACGCAATTAGACTGACAGACAAAGACAAATTTATTGACTCTCCCTGAGCACAGTAATGCAAATTGAAGATGGAAATTTTAAGCCTTGCCATAGTCCAGTTTTACGAACCAACCAGCTGCTATGCTGCTATGCAGGTGGTAGGCAAAGGAAAAGTGTATGTAAAACCAAGCGTTGATTTAAAAGCTAAAGAAATGGATTGCTTTGCCAGATACCTTACAATGGCCGAACACGTGAGGAAGCACCTGCGTGGACAGGTGTGCGCTAGCAAGCAAAAGACTGTGCGAACTTTTTAATAACAACTTCATTCAAATTTTTTTTCAATTATTTCAAAACAAAAATATTTAAGATATTTCAATACTGTAATAATAAATTTTAATTTGTAGTATGATTCATACAAACCCATTGGGAAGTTATCATGCCCGGAATTATTTAAAGCCCGAAAAGTTAAAAACTTTGAGATTTGAGGACCTATTTCAAACTAAGAAAACTGTGTCAAAACATAATTCAAAGAGGTTATTACATTCATAATAGTAGCGGTAAATTCAGTGAGATTTTTTATCTAAAAATGTTCAGAAAAAGGGCAAATTGCAGGGAATATTTCGCAGACCTTCAGTAAGTTGGGAAATCCGGTCAAAATATTTGAGATATTTTAGCCATTTCCTGAATTATACTACTATGATTGCTCTCTCTAGAATAATGATATCAGTTATGTATTGGAGAGATTATATCAGTTTGAGTACTTTTTAATTTGAACTTCTGACACTGCTCGGGTGTCTTTCTTGATGTAGAACAGGCTTTTGATCGAGTATGGCATCCAGAACTGCTATACAAGATCCGTAAATTCTCTACATACTTCCTCATTATTCGTTCTTATCTCTCCGACAGATTATTTCAAGTAAATTACAACAGCGCTTATTCGTTCCTATTACGTCAGTCTGCTGGTGTACCTCAGGGTAGTATCCTTGGTCCTATCCTTTATACAGTTTTCACAGCTGACATCCCAACCCATCCTAACACTATCCTCACCACATATACCGATGACACATGCCTATTGTCAGTGAACAATGATCCTTACATTGTATCCCAAACCCTCCAATCCCACATCACCACCCTTGAAGAATGGTGCCAAAATTGGAGGATTAAAATTAATTCCAATAAATCCCACCAAATCACATTTACCCTTCGTCGTAAACCCATGACCTGTTGCCCTACAGTATCCTTTAGTAATACCCCACTAATTCCTGTCGAACATATCCGTTACTTAGGAGACTACATCTCGACAAACGACTGACATGGAATCCTCATACAAGACTGAAAAGACAGGTAAATACTCGTCGATTACAACCCTATTACAACGATCGATTATCCGACTATTACAACCTTTACTAGACAAACGGTCTAAATTGTCAATACATTACAAAAGACTGATCTACATGACTATTATAAGGCCGTATGTCCAGATATACGGAGTTGAGCTTTGGGGGTCCACTAAACCATCAAATCCCTCCCGAATCCAATCCTTACAGTTCAAAATCCTTCGTAAATCCTTAATGCTCCTTACCTTATCACAAATCAAGTCATCCATCAGGACCTCAATTTCCCATATGTTGCCGATTTGGCCAGAATCAGATACCATTCCTTCCATGCTAAACTCCCTAACAACCCAAATCCACTTGTTTCTAACCTGGCTTCTCTTCATTACCTAATAATCCTCCTAGGCGTCTGAAAAGAAGATGGGCTCGAGATTCTCTCCTCTAGAAATGTTATTGGAGTTCAAGAACTACCTGGGACTGTTCGATAAAAGAAAATCTGAGTCTGATTGACCTAAGAGCACAGAGGTGCACTTGCAACTGCAAAAAAAACAAACAGTTATTTCACCCCAATTTTAATGAAAACTATATATAGTTACTAGTCAAAATTAATGAGTCTGTTCATAGTTGGGGGAATAAAAAATGATAGCTGATTTCTCGATGTTTGAATAAACTTTTGGTTTATGAAATTCTGTCTCAGGAACTATTATTAGACGTGAAGATTTTCAGTGCTTATATTTTAGATAATTTACATTACTTTAAATGTGTTTTGCGTAGGAGATAATTTTAAGGACATGGAACTCTGGGTGAAAACATTTTTTATTCTCTGCCTGGCGGTTAATAAAGGTATCAAAATAGTAAAAGAAAACTATTTATTGTAAAACTATTTGGTAATAAATAATATTTCACGCGTTTTTAAATATTCCTCGATTTTTTGAATCTTAAAGAAAGGATAGCCTTTTTTTTGTGTTATGACCTTGTGAGATTGTGACATGTCGTACATCGACCAACCTACTCGTTATAATTGTCTGTTTAAAAAGTAAGATAAGTAAGGCTACCACGGAGGCTATCCTCCTACAATCTACTTCATACGGCCACTATCTTCTTTTAATTTTTTATTCTCCCTAAGTACGGTTGGGAGAGTCATCAATTTTGACTGGTAACTGTACATAGTTTTCATTAAAGTAATCGAAAATTAGGGTAAAATAACTGTTTGTTTTTTTATTTCCTCTTATGGATTCTTGGATTATATACCCCTACCATGGAACATGAAATTTTGGCAGTAGCACGTTCAGTTGCCACAAGAATATGCTTAAGTACAGAAACCTATAGGAAATACCTTGCTTATTATCAAGGTCCGGATTTTTATATAGTAAAAAACTGCAGAATATCCCATAGTACATGTCATAAAAACTTAAAAAAATGTTATTACAATATTTAATGCTCAATGAGAAAACAATCTGGCAAATTAAATAACTTCTTTATACATTCCGTAATAAATAACAGTTAAGAATAAAGGTAAATTAACATGCTATTGTTTATATTATTGTTATAACGTCAATGACATTTATCATGGTGAACGTATGACATGACACTGATGAACGGACCAACCAGTTTTATGAGGACTGTTAATTTATGGGCGAGATGAAACTAGGCCTGTTCTTGATTTTTTTTATTTTATCAATGTATTGGTAAATTTCTTAACCCATTTAGTAAGATTTTGTCCTCTTTACAGGAGACCACACTACCTTCACTGTCACTAATATAAAGCTTTCTTTATTATTATTATTATTATCTTTATTATTATTATTATTATTTCTTTATTAAGCCGAAGCGTTTCTTTAATTCCAGTTATAGGCACCATAGACATTACACTCAGCATGAGATTATTTCGAAATCTTACTTATGCATAAATATTATTATGATAGGGTTGATTACGAATAGATAAGCACCTAGCAATATAACTATGTATAGTTTATTTAGCTGAATTAAATATTATAGAAAAGCTAATTTCCAGTTTTATGTTTTTTGAAAGTCTATTTTTTGTTCATTATTTGAGGGCAACATCCAAAGTATATTAATAAAATTCCAAAAGGAAAAGAAGCTAACTACTACACCATATCTGGTTGGAAGTGGTCACACCAGGAGTGGCCAATCATTTGCATACCATGTACCATTTTCTTCATAGACGAGTTGATATGTCCCTTCTAACAGGTGCACTTATTATACTTCCTTCTGTTCATGGTTAGGAGCTGGAAAATACAGATATATAAATCACTTTGGTAAGAATAATGAATACCTTAATCGAATTAATTTAACAATTAATTTATGCCACATTATTAAAGTACCAATAGTTAGGAATGATGTCTGGTTCGAGAAGACTATCTTCATAATGGCACTACAACTGCAAAAGAGTCTCTTTTTTGAAAATAAGACTGGAAAGAAGACTCTAAAAAAATGTTGGAATAGAACAAATAGATCGTAATTACATGCATCGTATCACACAGAATAAAAAGAAAACACATAAAACATGATTGAAAAAAATTACACTTCACACTCACTCAGGACTGGCTGACCCATGAAATTAAGATATGCCTCATGCGTACGAAGATGTCTTCCGTCTGGCGTCATTCGGTTCCATATTACGACACGATATCCACTAAGTATAAATGCGATTCTATAATCAAAATCCATGGTATGAAAATATATATTGGCAAAAAGATTCAAAGGATTCTTTGTAAGTATCCAAGACGTGAAATATAATATGAAAAACTTTGTTATTTTTGCACTTTAGAATAATGGCTGGTTATTGTTAATCTCCTTTAGCTTCAGCAACAGTATAAATATATTCACACTTCTTTGTTCATTTATTAGTGCCTACAATAACCTGAGACTCTTATAATCTTCCTCCACTCTCTCCTGCACCGGATAAGGAACTGCTATCTTCTAATTCCCATCTTTCTCAAATTTTTCCTCCACCTCCTTTTCTCTACCACGTCTTCCACCAAGGCGGTCTTCGAATAAGCGTTCGACGACTAATTCGCTGGGTCTATATGCTCCATGACCCACTATCTGGTCTAGCTTCCTCTTACAATTGAGGCCAAACCCGGAATAATTCTCTGATTCTGATTCTCCAATGCCCATGTTCATACACAGTGTCATAGACCCCGCGCAAAATGCGTTTCTCCCTTGCCATTTGCAAAAAGTGGAATTTGAACTAGAGAGCTGTTGGTCCATGACAAAAGAAGGAAGGGGTAAACTTTCAGAGTGAGACAGCTCAGGTGAGAAAAGAGTTTTCAAAGATAACAGTTTGGTGGGTAGAAGATTAAGAGACAGATATATGTACGGAGGATTTAAAGTACACTCTCATAGATAGAAGGGGTACTGAGTTCTTTTCGCCTACTATAGGGTTCTTCCTATACCAAAGAGTATATACAGAAAATATTGACAACGGTAGTAAGATTAGATCCACTTCAATTCATTGTTTGTTAGACGTTTAAATTTAGCCTTCGGTCATTCAGGATGCGATGATAATGGTAATTTCCTTCGGTAATTACTTGCTAATGAAGCTAAGACGGTAATAAATAAACTAAGCATGTTTTAGGTTCCTCAAGAACTTATTCTGTTGATATTTTCAATTTTGTTGCATGTGCAATAGATTGGTCACTCGAGCGTTACAAGCGTTTGGATTGCACAAATATTTTTCCCGTTAGGTCTGAAGTGGTATAGAAGTCTCGTTAATAATAAGTTTCTAATTAAATAAAGAAGATTCAGATGGGTATATAAAACTGAAAATAATGTGAGGAATTGGTAAATTGCTTCCTAAATTACAATTGGATTTATCCAAATACCATCTGAATAGATATAACCATTTCATGCATGTAGACATTTTTCGTCTATTTTTATTGAAGTATCCAATACATTCTTCTAATTTTGTACTATTTAAATAAATATATTAAATTAACATATAAGTAATTTAATGCATTATTTCTAAATTTATTCATCTAAATATTTTATTTTTTCGTTATGATGTTAACATTCTTTCACTAAAATAAATTAAGCCATTGTATTTAAAAATGTATGGATTGAAAGCTTGTTATTCATATTGTCAGTTGGCCCGTGTTGATCAAGTATATCAGTCTGTATAAAATATACTAGATATTAAACAGTAAATTTATGTATATATATTTTATATAGAAGTATAACTACAAATGAAGTGTTTAGTGTTTAGACACCAAGGTCCTTCGTGTCTAAAAAGATCATCTTGGAAGAAGATAGTTGCCCGTATGAAGCTAATTATAGAAACATAATCTGGAGGGTGGTCAATTAAGGTATAAAATAGTAGAAAAAAACTTTATGTTAGGATCAGCCCTGACGAAGTCTTGCAAAGTGGGGCGAAAGTTGGTAAACATTAAATAGTTTTTTCTACTATTTTGTACTTTTATGGACCGCACCCTGACTATCTTCTTGATGAATAAAATTAAAATTATCCTGTTCAAAAGAATAATGTTGTCAATGAACATCAAAGGATAAAAATCGTTGTTATTTCAAAAACTATTACTGCATATATAAACATCAAGTAATAATTTTATGATATAAATAGAATATACAATTTCTACATATTACCTAAGAACGATATTTGAATCAATGCTTACCTCGAATAATCTTTGTAGATAAACACATAATATTATATCAGTGAAGGCCAAGGTCTGCAAAAAATATTGCGAAACGTCGATAACCGTATCGATACGCCTATATTCGATAAAATCAACATTCTCTTTTTGTTTAATTTTTCTTATTTACAATTTATTTTATCATATATTACATGCTACAAGATTAAATTATTAGGTTTATGTTTTTATAACTAGATCGGCTTGGTGGGCCATACATAGTTCTTATAACAAATGGATATTCTTCTAACAATTAATAATCTGAGGGTTTAGTCTCGTCCGAAAGACATCCCTAACGATTTTCAATGATATAATTATTGAATAATTTTTAAGTAATAAAAATAAATTATGAAAAAAGTAACTAGGATCTTAGGAAAAATCTATGGGCCCAGAAAATCACAAAAAGGTTATAGGCTAAGATCTAACGAAGAGATCTACCGAAACATTAAAGACCTGGAAACCGAGATGAGAATCAGAAGGCTGATGTTCTATAGGCACATGAAGGGGATGAAGAAGGAAAGATTGAATAAAAAGATCTTTAAAAAAAATTTTAGCTACAAAACATGGGAGGATACAAGAGGCAAATGAGAGAGGAATTAAAGAGACTTAAAATTTCAGATACCGACTGTCTAGATAGAGATACGTATAAGAAAACATTGAAAAATCTCTCTGATATTGAAAGAGGAAAAAAATGGGTATGAACTGGTCCGAAGAAAGAAAAGAAAGGCAGTCGAGGATCATGAAACTGCGATGGGAAGAAAGAAAATCAAGACTTCCAAAGAACCCTAACCATTGATATTCACGTAGTCCTTAGTGGCCAATAAGTGATAAAAAATAAATAAATAATTGACTCGTATAATAAAAAATAAAATAAATGAATAATGAGAGTAAAAATAGATAAATAAAGAATTTATAGTAAAATGGCTTACATTAGTCTTTTTTCTTCAAGATGAAGATGGACTTCCTTCGCTGTAAGCTTTAACTGCTGGTAACTGGGAATAGACTTCAACATAACGTTTTTTGCTGAATTCATCGATGGATTCCAATTGTATTTCGTGATTCAATTGACTATTTCTTATTAGCCAAGAAGAGTTAAAAGATGAATTATGATGAAGAATAAGGAACAGTTTGCTTTATATCAATTATCAATTATACTTTAAATAAACCACGACTTTTAGTTGGGTACGGGAACTAATAGGCTTGGACAAGCTAATATTGTTATGTCTTATGTCCACTTAATTATTTGTTATATTCAATTTTTCGTATTATAATAATGATGAGGTTTATTTCTTTTCTAATATAACTTTTCTGAGTTTTATATTTTCTCATAAGCTAAACTGAAAAAAAAATTTATATAATTTTATCCGACTCTCTTTTATAATACTTTTGTAAATAAAGACATCTGTTACAGTAGAGTACTGGAAACTAATTCAGATTTTTTTTAATGTCTTCTAAATTTGCATTGAAATTTAAATCTTGATTTCCAACCTACAGATACCACCAAAAGTTCATTTTATTCAAAACATCTATATCCTCAAAGCCATTTTCTTTGACAGAAATCAAAATGATTCTTTGTCTTTCTCCACAGCTGCTGGGCATTACACAACCTTTTGTTGCACGCTAGCTATTGAAGCCTAACCTGACCTTCCTCTATCCTCTTTCTATGAAAGAGAGTGAGACTAGTCCAGTAATTTTCCTTTGAGAAGGTTAGCGATTAACTCCTCCTTCTGACCTTCATATAAATTTGATGACAGCTTAAACTTGTTTCATTTTTTCATAAGTAATTTATGAAGATTTCCAATTTCAACTTTAGGCATTTCTTCATTACTTTAAGGAACTATTATTGGTATTAGTTTTTAAATTTACTCTTTGAGTAAAATGTATTACCACAATTGCAGCAATGCAATTGTTACAATGTCCCAACGTTTTCGTTTTAAATATGTGAAAGAAGATGGCCTCGTGACCTTATATTATAAACTGTTTTTAGAGTTCTACTACTGGGTAGTTTCTCTACATCCTGTATCATATCATTATGTCATTATGATCAAATTTACTGGTTGTATTTTTTTTTACAGTTGTAAATATCAATAAATAAATAAAATAAACAAAAATATGTGACAAAGCATTGTTTTGGACCCTACAAGTTTAACTCTGATATCGCACCATATTCAAAAACATTGATTGCTATATTCACTGACTATTCATTGACTATGTTATTCTTTTTTTTTTTTTTTTTTAATAATTTATTTATTGATATTTACAACTGTATACACATATATACAACAAGTAAATTTGCTGTAG
>NW_027106556.1:361467-366482 GCF_000696795.3 Halyomorpha halys
TGTAGTATAATATGTTTTATCTGTGGGGTATCTAGTCCTGTGCCACTTCGCTCTTGCTCTGCGTTTTTCCTTTAATACTATGTTATTCTGAAATCTAATAACGAACTCTGAGAACCTTGGCTAATACAGCTTGATGTGACTAACAATAGACGATAAAATGAATAAATTTAATGGGCAATTTGTCACATATTCTCCAGGACATCTCTGTTTTTCTACAGTATTCCCTATAATAGAGTTTGATGTAGTATGCTTTTGATGGGCTAGCCAATCAGGAAAGAAAAAACTTAATTAGCGATTCGGTCTTCTCTACTAAGCTACTTGACAGATGTTACAAAATAATAATAAAGCTTGTGGTGGCATGATTAACGTCTTCAGCGGCAATAATTGACGTTTGCAAAGAGAGTGTTTGAAATGGGTTTGCCACTGTCGAAATTATTATCAACATTTTTATTTCTTTAGTATATTTCTTTTAAATATATTTTTAATTATAATTCATTTAAAGTTTCATTATTTTACATTTGTTTTAGTGGCAAACCCATTTGAAACCTCTCGCCATATGATCAATTACAATTAATTATTATGAAGCACTTGTGTTGTTAAATAAAAAACTGAACGTTATGTTAATAGTAATTATGAATGTGTTATTGTATATGTCAAATGTAAATATTGTTGTATTGACAAATAAAGAACTAACTATAGAGTCATCTTTATCGTTACACAGGAACACGCACTAAAAGCTCAACATCCATCTGACTATAATAAGCACATCTTCATAATATACCTTGCTAAACCATCGATGGAGCATAAAAATGATTTATCTGCCTTTTGAAGGGAAAAGTTTCGTTGATTATTGGTTGAAGTGTTTTGAACGTTCTAACATTGAAGTGTTGATTTTTAAGTTTACGAATTCCTCTTAGGACAATAGCACTAAAACATTTTATTATATAAATTGAAAACATCACATGTCCTAACCCATCCACCTGTTTGTACTTTCGAGTCATAACGCATATTATAGTTTGACAATTAAATTATTTACTCTTCTTCATAAAACTGTGTATCAAAACGGTAAATGTTTCGTTTACCTCGTTCCAATTGTATACCGTAGTCCTCAATGGGTATTTAAGTAATAGGGATTAGTTGATTAAATGGAGTTTTAATCCAACAAAAATTTTTTTTTCAAAAGCTGCACGATTCGCTGAATACTTCAACAAATTCTGAATCATGGAGTCATCTTTTCCCCACCAATGGATAATTCAAGCAAATGTAGTTGCACGCGGGCAAAATCCAAGCAGTAGTTTCCTCCGTGGTTTTTTATGTTTTTTGGGAACCCTAATTTGGAGTTTACAATAGAAAATTTTTTAACATTCAGAAAGTCAATGAAATTTTCGCACATTTTTAAATTTTTGTTTCTTAGCTCCAAACTATACATTTTCTTGAAAATATCACTTTAGATAAGTTAAAATAGACATCATTTAATCTCATACATAATATTTGGATGTGCAACCAACGGTCGAGGAGCTGGAACAAGTGGTTAGATTTAGAGGAAATTTTGTACTCCACAAAAACTTGGATTATTTTTTAATACACATGATTTTTTTCCTCAAGGGGAGGCTTTTCCGCTATCCTTTTTTCAGAACTTTAAAGATACTAGAAGTTTTCTTTCTAAATTAGTTTGTTAATTATGGGATTTTGGACAGTTTTTGTATAAATCTCTTCGGTTTTAGGTGTTTTGTCAATGTGAGTTTTTTTTAATAATCGAAGACAGCATAATTGTCAACTGTTGGAATAGTTTAACAAGTGATATCTAAATGAGGAAACGACTAATAGCAAAAGAAAACATGGCAAGGTTTATTGTTTCTAAACAATAGTTAATTATGTGGATATTTTATTAGGTCACCGTTACACTATTATTTATCACTATGTAACAACAATTGTGGACAAAGGAATTGTGGTAAAAAGGCTTTCAAAGAACAAATAATGATTTGATCAGTGATAAAACATTTGGTATAAATCAGGTTTAATTTAAATTTTGTATGGAAAGGATTATTTTGTTTACATATTAAAAATTATAACTTTTTACTATCTCTTTATTCTTTTTTAAATAGAAAGGGACTTAATTCTCTATTTATAATTAAAGAATCATGACTGAGTGGAAATGTACCGGGTCTCTTTGACTGACGGCTTAAGGTCAAGTTCTATCTCCACTCTGCCAAGCGTTTTGAATTATCTCTTTCGCCATTGTTTAGGTCATTATACTAATTATCATTGTTTTAGCAGCATACTTCTGACTCGGCGTTTTGCGAAATTTACGTTCCATCCCATATCAACAAAATAGATTAAATGTTTTTACTCAAGTTAAATAAATGTTAATAAACCCAGCCAAACCCCTTAAAATGCCATACGGACCAGTTACGTTTGTATATACTTAGATATATATTAATATTGTTATTTATAATAAAGGGGGTAAGAAAAAAAAATTATAAATTTCTGTACTTCATAAAAATAAACAAGCAGGTATAATGGTAATAATACAAAATAAAACAACGAAATACGTCACTTTCTTATCCTACATTTTCCTTTAGGTATATACAAAGGAATCTAAACAAATATTGAAGAATAGTATTAGGCAGAGCGATGACACGTAAAACTTGGGCACTTGTTCTTTATGGCTACTTGAAACAAACTCTAGTCGCTAAAACCAGGTCATGTCATAGGCATCAATACGTTTCTAATACTGAAAATACGGAGTTGCCAATAAAATGTTTCATCGCAATCCAAATTATTGCAAACTTATGGGTAACACAAGATTCGTGTGAGCATTCATGCATCTCGCACTAATCTTATCAACCTATTTCGAAAAAAAATAAATAAAAGGAGCAATTTATAATTCGCTACTTCATTCCTGACGTACCATTGTTATCTATATCAACAAACTTTCTTAGATAGAACGAACTACATTGCTGAAATGGAAGAGTAAATTATGTAGTTAACTAACTGAATGGAGCTTCTTACGTTATTGTATTATTAATTTGGCTATACTAACTTATTTTCCTTTATTTTATATTTGTTCTTCATTTGCGAACATATTTCCACATGTAGGTAAAATTCAAATCGTAAAGGTATATGTAGGTAGTTATACTTTTTAACTATAAATGAAAACAAAAAAATGGTTCACAGAAGAATGCGAAAAGGGAGTGGACGAGAGAAGAAAAATTAAAGTCCTCAGCCTAACCAGAACTGATCTAACAAAGCTGGATAAATACACAGCCACCAGAAACACTCAAATGCGAGGAAAAGATGGCTTACTGATGGATCCAGTGAAAAGATAAAATATTTCCAGGAACTTCTGGATCAAAGAGAGCCCATTAACGACGAGGACATGGATCACGTTTTTTTTTTGTTTTTTTTTAATGTTTTTTTTTGTTTTGTTTTTCCGAACCCTCTAAAACAGAAATAAAAAGTGAGTAAGTGCATTACTGTGAAAAAAGAAAAGTAATTCGTGTTGTGTCTTACCTTTTACTACCTTTAGTATTGTAAGGTTACCTGTTATATTTAATTTTACATATGAGCTATCCATTTAATGAGCTATTTTGAGTCCGGAGGTGAGGGGCCTCCTTGTGTTGTATCGCATATAAGATAAAAATAAAATAAAAATAGAAAAAAAAAGACGATAGATAATGGTGAAATAATAAGAGAAACGGACAGAAATCAAAAGAAGTGTGAGGGAGGGAGTTGGGGTGCATCAGAAGATGGAGCTATGAGGTGATGTTAATAGGGTTTTTGGAACCTTTCCTGCCCTGCCACCTCGCAGGAAGGGGGGATGGGGTGATAGACTGGAATACTGGATTGAAGGAAGCAGGGAGACTGTCGAAGAATTTAATGTGTCTCCGTGTGATGAACTATTGAACAGTTTCTAACTGTAGTTCGTTATGAATGTGTGTCATGGATCACGATGAGGACCTCGACCCACAAGAGGTGGAAAAACCGGATATTCTCGATGTTGAAAAACCTAATGACAGACTTCTACTATCGGAGCTGTTCGAAGATGGTGAAAACCTCTAAGAGCCAAGCTATTGGACCTAATTCAGAAAATATGGCGGAAGGAAAGGATACCATAGACCTGGAACTATCCGAAAGAAGGGCTCTAGATATGAGTGTGGTAGTTACAAAGCATAGCACTTCTTCCGGTAGCTTACAAGTTAATGATCAATATCCTGCTAAATCGCAAATCTCATTAGTACGAGAATACAATAGGAGATCAACAAGAAGTGTTCAGAAGAGGATAGAGCACGCTAGACCACATCTTCCTGAAACAGATACTCGAAAACGATGAAAAGTAGACCAGGATATGCACGCCTTATTTATCGATTTCAAAGCAGCCTATGATCTTATTTTTAAAACAATACTCAGGCCACTACCGATGCGAAGTCTGGGGAGCGGCCCTTGGTTTGTAAGAAATAGCCAGTTGCATCGGCAAGTACAAATGGAATCAAGAGAAGAATACATCAAAAAACGGTTCATGAATTTCCACTCCGTTACCTGCAGTTAAAGGAGCAGTAACTTGCAATTATTATTTTTATCTATTTATTTTGGTTTTATCTTCATCGTTATTATTCAATATTTATAACGTTTTAAATATTTAGGAGTGTCTTTTGCACGAGACTAATCTCTCCCCTCCACAATCAATTGATAAACAAAACAAGAAATATAACTGTTATATCAACCACATAGGGCCCACCAGGGCACTGTTTCATAATAAAGTACAAACTGTCGTGTACGGGGCTCGGGGTTTCTAAGCCCGACTAGTAGTTCATTGATCATCTCTAAAGAAAAGAAACATAACACCTTTAGTATGCTCCTAACTTAATCAACATAGTCTTCTAAAATCAAAAGTTTAGCTCTCAAAAGAACAACTACCTATATACAATACTTTATGCTCTCATTAATAGCCTATTCATTTATATACATTTACATACTCCAAAAATAAGATTTCTTATTTGTTAGATACAAAATGG
>NW_027106556.1:371957-432695 GCF_000696795.3 Halyomorpha halys
AATAAATTATATATAAAAATAATTAATAAATTTTCAAAGTAAGTATTTCTATCTTGGATACTAATCAAGAAAATCACACAGATCAGTTAATAAAGGCCAGTTTAATAAATTTAGATAAACTTACATCAATCTATTCAGTATATATTAACCTAATTTTCCCTATTTTTTAAAGTTGATGTAAACCTGAAAGATGAATTTGATTAATCGTTACCAATCTCAAAAAATATTATTTGTTCATTGTTTCCAGTAATATTTATTATTTAAAAAAAAAATATTTTATAGATACTTACTAAAGGAATCATGTGTAGTTTAAGAGGTAGTCCACCTCACTGCTTCTTGACAGGAATAAAAGAACAACACAGCAAAGTGGACTTAGTGTCTATTCTCCAGCTACAATTTTTCCTTTAGCATCTCCTATTTAGGATTTCCTAAATATTGGCATAAGTACTGCTTCCAGTTTATTTTAGAAATGTCATGTATACCTGACTTATTACCTATTTATAACTAACGATAAATTTCACGCAGGTTTATATCCGCATTGAACAATAGATTTGTTTCCTTTCTACAACTATCATGTAGATCTGCCTTCAGATAATCGATTTTGTAAAAAAAAAAAAATAAATCAATAATTCTGAACTAACCCACTCTCTAAAACAAGCGTTTCAATTGGAAGCAGCGTGTACTGGATAAAATGGGTTGTGTCCCGCTTGTAATTGGCAACATGGCGAACCTTCAGATGGACTATCAGTATAATTATAAGGTGAAAGTCCAGAGCAAGGCTTGAGCAGCCTTCAGGATCATAATTATGATCTTTCTCGGCAAACAGTGACTCATATCGTTTCGGCTATTCTTCTTGAGCATTGCCTCTCTTCCATTGTTTTGAATTATGAGGTACTGACTAATTAACAAATTAGCTAGTAAGAAAAGAAAATGAACAATCTTCTTTCCAGTATTCCTCATTTCGGAGGAACAGTATTATGACAATTAAAATTAAATTAAAGCTGTACTGCTTAAACCATGAAGGGTCAGTACAGCAACCGCAGTACTTTGTAAGGAAGCACTATTACTTCACCAACGGTTGTGAAAGGAGATGATTTGATCAGTGAAAAATATTATGTGAGATCGTTAGCGTTTCGGTTATATACATATTCTATGGTTACTGAGTGAATTTAATTTTAAATTTTCTGTATAAATAAAATGATTTTTCTCTTTCTGAAACTCAAGATCTGTTCTCTCTTAAGCTAGTAAAACTCTAATTGGTACGAGATTTAACCTAAAAATCTGAAAGTTGTCATAAACAACAACAAAAATTATACTTTATTAAAATTTAATAATAAAATTTAGACAACTACATCTTTTTTTTGCAAATCAATGTTTCGTCCCTTAAATGTAAAATTTTTAAATATATTCTTCACCATTATTTCGTTAGGTAACGAAGGAATTGATTTTTTTTCTATAGACATTGAAAATGTGAGATAGGACGAACTCCATTCAAATGTAGAATAGAAAGAAGTTGTGGTAGAAGAATTGGAGGTCTCAAACTTAAAATTCGTAATGAGAAAACATTAATGAGCCACTTATGCTATTAACAATGTAAGTTTAAAATCTAACACTGCATAAAACAATATCCCCTCATTTTATTCCTCCGTGAAACATGCCAAAATAAGAAAATACTTTAAAAAATCTTGGTTAAAATAAATTAAAACTCAAAATTTAAACTTACTTTTATTCCTACTTGTTATTTTATTTTATAAGAATATCGTTCGTTTGCTTACTATCCCATGTTATAGATAGTTTTAATAAGGGACGTGACGGCCGTTGTTATGGGTAAACGTAAACGTTAAATAGCTAATTGAAGTAGAGTTTTTCTTAATAAAAATTGCATTATTATTTTTGTGTGTGTGTTTAGGCTAACTTTCATATTTATAATTATCATTAATATCTGCTAATAAATATTATTTCTATTAGTTATTATTACTTCTATTAGTTATAGTTATTATTTCTAGTATGAAATGTATGGAATCGATATAATTCATGTAAATTGGGTAATGGTGTCCTTAGAATGTTTGTCTCGAGAATTATTACGTAAAAATAAAAAATAAAATACGTACACATTCTGTTGCCAAGAGAATTCTCTGGTCACGTCACGAAAACTTGAAAAAGAGGAGTTGCTGAAAAAAATTTATCACATTGTACCTATATAATTTATAGCTATCTAAAAGCTTCAAAAGCTTTACTTCTAGATTTTTTTTTTTTATTGAAGCCGATTTCATAATAGAAGAATCAATAAGGTCAGTAAGAGTTGCTTACAAAAAATAGGCGCCAGTTTTATAAACTATATCTGTGCCACAATCTATTCTGGCACTGTGTACGATTTTCCGTATGACACATCATATATCATGGCTCCAAAGCTAATTATAGTTAATAACCACTGCAGCACATCAAATCTATTCAAGAGTATAATACTAGTAGTCCGAAATTCAAAAATTGAAGTTACCGACGTTCTAATGTCTCATTCTTCTTCTTGTAATAAATAATGCCCTCATAAATATAAATAATAATGATTGTCACTGCACAATATTATTTTATGTTTCGTCAGAACTTTTTTTATTATTATCACTAATACCGATCTTCTCCCATCCAACTTTCGCAAAATAACACTCGCTAAAAATGTATTGTCAGCAAAACATTTTAGGAGTATTTTTATGATAAGAGTTAATAAAGTGTAAATAAATTTCTAGTTGTTTTGAAAAACATTTCATTATAACAAGGTCGACCCTCGTCATACTACTCACTGTTGTACTGTAAAAAAATCATAAACAAGCCGTTTATTTTTTTAATGGAGTTTCCTTAATTTTCTTCTAAATCTGCCTATAATTTTTTTACTCATTGTTTGTTTTAGGTCCAATCATGCATGCACAAATATTACACAATCACTGTTTGTTTTATTTTGAACTTAATGATAAAATAAATTATAAGGTTGAATAACATTTTAAAAATTACCAGATAATAAAACACATTTTTAATTTTTTTTTTTTTTGTCAATTAACAAGGTAATGGATAAAAGTTCTGTAGAACTTGCTGTTGTTATTTATGAGCGCATAATTTTTATTTACCTAAATGCTTCGCAGAAGGAAACAATAAATCAGATACTTATTTTAGGAGTAGTTATATTGATATTAAGAAGATATTTTTTATGGTAAGTTATCAGATTGAGAGAGATTCTTTTAGATTATCGGAATTATTTTACCATTAAACAACAGCGGGAAATTTTAAATAAAAAAAATATTTTTATTTCAATTCTTTGTTGTTTGTTCTTTTACTTTTCTTGATGATGAGAATCTTTTCACCCCCTTTTTAATTCGTATTCAATATTATGGAATGAGAGCAGCTTGGTCTCAGTGAAAATAAAGGACATAGGAATGTTTTTATTACATCAATTAGAGAGGAAATGATTAACATAATAATTTCTCTGTACAAAGAGGAAACTCTTCGTTGAGTCTTTGCTTTTTTAAGTTATTATCTCCACTAGTGCATAATGGATTTTGTTTTTCTTGTCAATTTCCTTAAAGTTCATTGTCAGCATTTTTTTTCTTAATTATTCATTGGTAGCAACTAAATGTATTTCGTTATAAAACAATTTTTATCGCAGTCATTAAAATTTTCTCCTGGACTAGAAAACATTTTTTTCTTGTTTGTGATGCATGGATCATTTTAGTTTATTTGTTCTATAGTCCTTTATTTTCAATAATGTCTAAAATTAATCTAACCAATCAATTAAATTGATAGGGACAGTGAATTGAATGTCACTAACATTATATCTTATTCAATTTATTTAGGTTAATTATTGAGTCTCAATAAAAAGCCATAATTTCGAGCTGCAAAAATTCATACCTACTTCGTGGCATTGTACCTTCACTAGTACGACGCGCACCATAGCTTTAATTATGGTTTTAAAAAATTATGAAAAAGTATTTAGTTTTTTGAATGACTGACGCTCACGTTAAATATTGAAAATGGGTCAGATGTATGATTTATACACGGAGAATCTGTTTATGAATTATACGAATCAAACACACTTATGGAATTTACATGCTCCCACAACATATTAATTGTTGAATATTTGATATTCCGTAAATAGTGAAAGATGGATACATATCCAATTCGTAAGTATTCATAGATATGAAGAGATTTTATTTGTTCTCAAAACACAAATTCCATTTTGTAACAAGTAGATAATAGATACACAAAATATAACTTGTGTGACAATGCTGTTTACTACGTTTCTATCGTAAAAACTGATTGTTATTCAACATTGTTTTTCAAAATTCATGGATGAAAACTAACCAATTGAGGTGGACTTGCTATGGCTGGCTTACGTGAGGAGTATGATCTTAGGAAAAAACTGACTGAAGAAAACATGAAACTACTAGAGCAAGAAATATATCAAGTATGCAAGAGGTAGTAGTGCAAGACGACAGACGCATCTTGAACGTCCATGACAGGGGCAGAGCATCAAGACGAAGGTTGCTTGGGTAGCAGAAGGTCCACAGTGGATTATAATGCCATATTAGATTTTCGAAATAAAAATGTTTTCCGATTTTACAGATTACTTTTTTCATTTAACATTCCAATGGGTCATAATGACGAGAGCTCATATTATAACACGACAAAAACAAAACCGAAAGGTATTCAAGTGGCCGACTAGCATTCCACCTATCGGTAGTATTGACATCCCATCTGCATTCTACGCTTAGAGACTGGTCCTCCCACAACTCAAAACTATCCATTCCTATATTATTACTTTACTATTTATTACTTTACTTTACTGGGTACATGAACCAAATTTCGTTGAACTTTTCGTTGAATGACAAGAATTATGAGAGGAATGAATTTGTTATAGTTTAAAAAAAGACTGTTCTCTCGAATTCCTGATCATCAAAGACCATGCCCCCATACATCCCATACCACGGACGTTTCAGTAATGAGTATGATGAAAACATTTTAATAAGTTTACATACACATACGTTTCTTGGTAAAATAGCACTATAATGAGCTCAATCAAAAATGTGTAAATTTTACTAAGCAATTGCTTGATAATTCCATATAAGTATGCATCATTTAAACTTTTAAAGATTATAAATAAATATACCAGAAGGATTTTCCTGACTAGAAAACTCATACTTTAACAAGGTCAGTTGTCAGTATTATTTTGTAAAAAGCAGTTATTCCCGAGAGGTGGCCTGTGGGAGTGTCCGGTTAAACATATTTTTGATGACATATAGTTAAAAATATTTTGTTAATTATTGTTCTTGATGTTCGGGAGCTGAAAGGTTTTAACAGTTAAATAAGCTAGAAAAGTGGTTCAAAATGCACTTTGGAATAACTTAATTTTCTAATATTTTCTGAAGGGTCTGGAGTTGGGGAGTCAGGTTGGTCCACATTTCCAGTTAAGTGTATTGGGAAACATTGGTATAAATATTTAAAAAATTGCCTAGAACAAATTTGAATAATAATAAGCCGCGACCCTTATTCCATGTGTCTATGGTCGAAACTACATCAAATAGAGGGTGGCGCACCCCCTAAAGAAAATGGGAATATTAATTTTTGGAATAATTTTGTATTTTATGTTCTATATTTTATCATAAACAAAATAGATTTTATTGTTTTTTTTACAATAAATACATTGTATTTTGAAATTTATCGTGAATTAGTTCAATTATATTGTCAAATTAAATCATTTTCCAATCCAAGAACTAAGGAAGTTAAATCGAATGTAAATGATATTTTTTTTTTTGTATCGCTATGATACCTATAGAGGATCTCAGATTCCTTCCAACAAAGATTTTCAGATCTACATTATTTACCTTTGGCAAAGTATAGTGGTCTCTGAAGGTCTTCCTACTTCCGGTTCCCGGTTCGTTTGTTGGCTAAATTGTACTGACGGAACAATTCGACCGATCTGTGAACAGCTGGCCCGTTGTATCACCGACAATTCGAACTCTTCAAGGCCTCTCTGGCAGCCTCTATTGGGGTCAATAGGCAGATGGAGTGTCGCAGTTGTCCTTTGCATTGGAGCCGCCTACATCATCTGTTTTGTAGTTAGATGGAATATTCAAATTTAAAAAAAAAAAAAAACTCATAATGTGATTCCGCACGTTTTAAACTACGGAAGTCAGGCCAAGCATCAACTGTGTTGGGTATGGATGTAGGCTCCGTTTGAACTCTGATCAAGAAGTAATGAAAGAGGCCAGGGGTCCATCATGTAGTGCATAACAGAAACATTGATGCCTATTTTCTAGCGAGATTCTGAATAATTCATTACTTCAAATTTCATAGGAAATTCAAAACAATTTAAACGTAAACACTAACAATTATCTTCCCTAAATAAGTTGTAATATTCGGATTATTTGAGCAATTAAAGAAAATAAAGTGATAATTTTGTATGTTAGTGTTTATGTAGCATTCTATGTTAGTGTTTATGTAGCATATTAAAAATACAAAATAAAAATACTCATTTATTTGCATATATCAAACAAAATTCAATAAATAATAAAATTAATATCTTTTCAAAAGCTTTTACCGAAGGATTTTTTATTTCGAATACAAAAGAATGCGTAAATGAATATTTTCTTTCCTAATAATTTTCTCACAGAAAATAAAAGCTATTTCACTGCCTATTTGATTATTATTGCAGTCAAACCAGACAGTGAACGTGCTCCGGTTCACTTCATAGCCAACGGAATTCGGCAACTCTGCTCCAAGTACACCGTATGTTACTTTCATCTCCTTATATCCGTTCGCAGTCGCCCTGCATCTTGCTCTCGGTTGTCATTCCATGAGTCTCTTTGTCTAGCTGTCTTATTGCCTTCTGATATGGAAAGAAACTCTCCGGATGGACACTCCACTCATATTCTGTTTAAGGTAAATATCCTGGAGTCTTCTGGGATTTCGTTATTTTTCCTTCTGGTTGCGGATCTGGCCTAACTCTTCCGAGCTTAATGATATTTAATATGTTCAATTTTGGTTTAATATGTAGGTTTCACAATCAGATCGACGTTTTTCCTTAATCTTGAGGGGACCAAATATTCTTTGAAGAATTTTCCTCTCGAAGATAAAGATTACTCTTTCTTTGGCCTTGGTTAGGGTTCATGAGTCCAAAGCATATGGCGGGTAGTATCTTGTAGAGCATTATCTTGGTCTTCCTTGAGATATACTGACTGTAGAGGTGTTTACGGATCCCTATATAACTACTGTTGGTTCCGGTGATCCTCTTGTTTACTTCCTGAATAATTTTGTTATTGGAGCTAACGATTACCCAAAGACAAGAGAACTTGTAAACCCTTTCAAACCTAAGGAGACCAAACTCCACAAAGCTTTCTATACGAGTTGCCTCAAGTCCATTAGCAGTGATTTATATAGTTTTCGATTCACTAATCATTATTAGTCCGTCGCATTCCGTGGGCTGCCTACGTGAGGTCAAGGAATGCTGTCTCAAGAGCTCTGAGAGATCTGGCAACTATGGCCATATCATCAGCGTAATCCGGTAACTACTCCAACTTGGTAAACATCGTGCTTATTTTATTCCACACTCCCTGATAACTTTCTCTTGGGGTAAATTAAATAAATGTCAAGATAAACCATAAATTAAAGATATTTATTAACGGGGAACTCATTGGAAATCACACCTTGAATTTTAACTTCGCATTTAACATCGTTCATCATCATTTTAATAAATAATAATCTTGAATGGGATCCTAAATGATATTTCGTTATCTTGTACTATAGTGTTTTTACTAGAATCGTTCTTAGGCTGTAAATCGATGATTGATCGCTTATCATCAAACCAATAAAATATTTTCCAATTAATCTTTTAGGGAGTTTGGCAAATAGGGCATTAGAAAACACATTGAAGGAACATGATCCCTTCATAATTCATGATATCACTATCAACTATGCCATAGACAGATGTTCCCTTCTTCCATTGGTCTGGCAACCTTTATTCAATCCATATGGATAGCATTAAACATGGAGTTCCTTGTGTAGGAAGTTACTTCTCTGTTTTAAAAGCTCGGTAGGGGTCCCACCTTCACCAAGGACTTTTTCGTTTTTCATTTCCTCCGTGACTTCGATGATGTCCTCGAGTTCTGAGGGTTAAAAAAAATTTTTTCTTCTGAGATATCTCTGTTGGTTCCACACCATCATCCTTTGCTCAGGATTTATTACCTATTATTAATTTATTTTATAAAGAAAGATTTTTTTATAATGATTGAGCTTTTTATCAATAAATAAAACGATCGCATTCATAGTGTTTACAAAGAAAAAGTTAAGTACAGATAGGTTCAAGCAATATGTTTAATTGGTTGCTAAACACAATGCTGGACTATTTGGCTTGAAAATATTCCCTTGAGAATAGGTTTTAAATAATAAAGTACTTTAATTAATTTCCATGTTAAAACTGTTCGATGTTTCGGTAATTAACCACTGAATAAACCAAGTTTGTTTTCTATAACCTTTTTGTTGCTACAATTCTTATGTGTTTTCCTTATGCTTTGCCCAAAACAACAATACAACGTTTATATTTATTTATTTTAATTGGTCATCTTCTTACAAAGCTTCATGGTTGTGTATTTAAACGTAATGTTATTTTCCCACCAACGCTTGAGTCTGTTTCAAGATTCTCTTCTATCAACCTTTTTTCACCAAAATCCTTTTCTATATTTTGCACGTACTATATTGTCATATGATGATATAACTTGAAGCTAGTTGGACAAAATGGAATTACAATTACTTTCCGATTACTGTAATTTGAAATTATAGAATGCAATTAATTGTTATTGCAATTACTAATTACACTCTTATGTCATGGTTATTTTTTTCCTATAAATCTGTTTAACAATGACTCAGAAATATGAAAAAGATATCTAGTTTAAGATTGTGCGCCGATGTTTAAATTTATTAACATATTTTGGTTTATTTACATAAAGTGGCTTTACCCTTCCTTTTGTCGTAAATATTTTCTTGCTTTCTTCCTCTACCAAATTATCCAACCCCGCCGTCCATCGTACATTTCTGATATCCTTCAATTTAAATCCTCAGTGCATTACAGCAATACCCGCTCACGGCCTTCAGACTTATATGTAAGTGCCCATCGAACCGCAGCCTTCGGAGGATCTTTCCTCATCCGTTCCTGATCCCTATGGAATTCTATTCCCTCCTTTATTCGTAGTTCTAATACCCTTCCAACCTTCAAATCCCGTATCTTCGACCACCTTCTGTCTACCCAATTCCGGAAGAAAAACAATCGAAAGTTTCAAACAAGGTTTATATATTTTCTGTACTTAATGTCTCAGATTTTTGTTTATTTTTGTAAATATGTACATTAGCAGAAATTGTACCTTTTCATTTATTAGTTTTAGTTTAATTATATTTGATTTTTTTTTCTATTACTTATTATCAGAAGTGTTTATCACCTTATGTTTTATGATATTTTTATATATAAATATTCTGCTAATTATTTTTGTTCATTTTTATCTTTTTAAATTCATTATTTTATTATATTTTATGACGTTTTATAATTTCATTCTTATTTTGTATTTCACTCTAATGCTCTGAAGCCTAATTTTGACGCATGTACATTATTCTAAAGGTATCAATCCCAGAATAAATAAAGAATATTATTATTATTATTTATATTTATAAATCGTTTAATATATTGCTTAAAATAAATACAAAAACGATTTTATGATTGTGTGCTTGCGTATCGACTCACTTTAATATTTATGATTTCTACTAATAAGAAATATGTTCTATACATATGAGTTAAATTACATGTCAATGTAATTACTAAGGGTCAAGAAGTTATTATAATTGTTAGTACAATTACTAATGGTCAAGAAGTAATTGTAATTACTTAGCAGCAAAAAGTAATTATAATTGAGAATCACAATTACAGTCACAGTATTTGTATGCAGTAAATGTAACAACTTTTATACAATTACTTCAGTTTAATTGTGACTTAAAATTACTTCAGTGTAATTATGTCTTACTTATGGTTAGTCATACTCGTCTTTACACTCAAAACATTGTAGTCTGTCAAGTTACGTCATGCTTTTCATTTTCACTGCAAACCTACGAAATCATCATAATGGTCATGACCTTGAAGGGTTAGATACCCATTCGGATGCTGAATCTCAGTAAGCTGTTTTTTCAAAACCAATAAAAATGAAATATATACCTGCTAGGCCAATCCACACCATTTTTTTTTTCATTTCTGTGTAAATAATTTTAAATTAAACCTTATTATTGTTAGTTTAATTATGATTTTATCATAGATAGTTATTTTTTAAATCATTACTTTGAAAAACACTTTTGTTATCAACTTATGTTTCGTTAATAATAAATAATAATTTGTCACAGTAAGTGTAATACGTAACATCTACGTAAAACAATGGTAATTTGAACGATCAATTGACCTCGTTTTCTGTTTATTAGACCTACTGCGCGCGCCTCTTCTAACAAAACAAATTTTTGGCAAGTCCCTAATTTCCTACCAAGGTCTTTCTCGGGTATATCACTGTCAAGGATACTCAGATGTTTATCAAGGTAGTTCATTCGTCAAACAACAACAATATATGCCTAAGTCATAATTCATATGTGTGAAAAAAATAATATACTCCTGTATATTTGTATTTAATTTCTATCGATAATAATAAAATTATTATTTTTAAATAGCACTCAAATAAAAATATAAAATGAATAAAGTTCATTATTATTTGTAAAAATTGAAATATCATTTATTCGTAAGCATTTATTTTGTATGAAAAATTTATTTGACTTTTATTTCTTATATAGAAATAATGACTCGACTGATCACATATATTGAATTTTGTTTTTGCTTAAAATGTTTGTTTTTTATTATATAAAAATATTTATATGATGGTGAAAATATTATTCTTATAAAAAAAAAATTGGATTATGTCTCAATCCTTAGTCATTGTTAAATTTCTATTTATTTCATCCCTTTCTCTAAATTCGCTTGTATCTCTTTCTGTACAACTACTTGTGTTCTTGAAAATTGTACTGTATTGAATTTCTCGACCCATTTCCAGATATAAATTTGTTAATTATCATAAATCTTTGGTTTTTGTGTGTAAAAACTGATATATTTTCAAGTATAGAAGCTTTCCATTATCAAATTCCCAAAATTGTGCATCGACATCCTGCTCCCACCGTAAGCTTTTTTAAAACATTTTTAATTACGAATTCTAAACATTCTAAATCAACAACCAGTCAAGCTTCTTCGCGGTTTTTATCCTTTTTTTTATACTATTTTGTTTTATTCTGTGAAAATTGAGTATTCCGCAAATTATCGTTTTTCTGGAAATTTAAATTAGGTAGGCAATTACCTACAATTAAATGTATTTTACGATTTTTCAATGGAGAATAAAATGTACGAGACGAGAAGTTGAAATATCCAAGGGGTATTTCGCATGTGTAAGAGAAAGTAGACTACGGAATATGATGAAATTAATACTAGACCCATGTCAAACTAATTGTAAATTTTCCTTCTAATTAAGACCAAATCGGATAAGCCGGTTTTTGTATATAGCTGTACTGAGCAAAATGGTTCTACCCATACATAACCAGTAGTGGCCGTAATAAAATAAAACTGATGTGGGACCATCTAGAAACTAGCTCACTCAATCTCTAAAAAATTCATCAAATTACTTTTTCAAATTACTCAAAAATCAGGATTAACTTTTCGATCCATTATATTTCAACATAAATTTGACTGACAGGCAGACATCAACTGGGAGATTAGGCAGGCCCCAAATTTGTTACTAAATGACTAAAATGTAAAATGTGAGTAAAGATTTACGATTCTGTGGTCTATTTTTGTATTTATTCTCTTTACACAAAGCTTACCTTACGTTCGGAAGCAAGGAAGCGATTTTTAAAAAAAAAATATTTCCTTATGATAAAGCTTGTAACTGTTCTTGACAAAAATTTTATTTCGCCTTTTTCCTATAACGTAACAGTTTTTATACGAAACCGGTTACAGTGATACAGCTTATAATGGTTTTTTAAAATGTTCAAGTGCCATCTTAGATGAATATGGTTTTAAATCTTCCTAAAAGGAAAAAAGAAATCCATTTATTTTAAAATATTATCATCATTTTCCGCGTAGTACGTCAAGTATGATCGAAGTTACGTGACTATTGACACTGCAGATCCCTCGTTCTTACAATTCGATCAGATATAGATAATCAGCACACATCGGATGATTTATCTGTTTGTATCATTTTTTTTTTCGAGTGTTTTACCATTTAGCCTTACACGTATGTCAAGAGAGATTTGCGCAACCTTTGTACGTAAATTAAATGATATGAAAGATAGAAAAAATGTATGTAATGGCTTTCGGTAAAAGAACAAAATATGTTTATTTGATTATACATTACGAAATTTTTACGAGCACTTTTGATGTTTATTATTTATTTAATGATCATATAAAGATAAAAGATACTTTTCAACTGTATTACCTAAATTATGGATTTACCACAATGTATTAAATAATTATCAATGTTATAGTTAAATAAAAGTATGCCCTGGTCAGGTCCTTACTATTTCTCTTGTACTCGATACATAACTTCGTATATTTTCAGGTTTAAGAATTGTATACTATTATTATAATTTTTATTTCATTTTAAATATTATTTATCTTATGGAAATAATGTTACAAACGTCCAGGACAACACTCATTTCCAACTTCCTTCTAAATTTGAGCCAATTCGGACGTGCCATTTTCATAACATAGGTGTGCCGAGAAAAATACGTTTACGCTTACTAAAGAAGTGGACGGAATCCGATAAAATACCAATCATCCCGATCCCTGAAAATTTAACTACAGAAAGACTCGGAAACAATTACTTCATTGATGCATAAAACGAAAATGTGAATGAAAATTTTTGATTATAAGGAAAATTCTTTTTTCATTTTGTGCATTAATACCAAGCTTCCATACCTTTGGTAGTGAAGAAGCAAAAAGATTTGGTAGTGGCTGTAATACATAATAATTAATTTCGATAATTTCTAATAATATAAAATATATAATGCTACAATAATGAAATAATATGATCAAATCAAAGCACAATTTTTTTTAATATACATTCTCGGAAAACCTCACGATAAATTAAAATTTACAGTTTAGAACTGGCAAGGATCAAATTTATTTAAAAATATATTAATTTGGAAATCAAATAAAATTTAATTTAAATGAGCTAAATTTTGCTCCTTTGCTGATTGTAGATTTTTCTGGTACTGATACAATTATGTTTACACAAAATTAGTTTTGAAGTAATAAAATCATTGCACTTAATCATTTAAGTTACAGAAGACAAAAATCTAGATTGTTTTATTTTTGTCTTAATCTCCTTTTATAACCGTCTGTAATTTATCTCCTAATTTATACAATTTATCGAAATTCAAAGAACAACGAAAATGTAGTAATTATTTAAAAACGTATAGAATTTTAGGAAAAAAAATATTCAGCTGAGATGGTAGAAAGACCTCATTTGCCAAATGATTTGAGTAAACAAATATTTATGTATACTTTTTTATTATTTTTTTTTAAATTTTGTAATTTTAAAACAATAAACACTGTTGTATAATCCCTATAGGCCATAGTAATGTTTAAAAAAATCCAAAGACACAAACTTCCATAAAAACGTTAAATTATTATTTTGTTTAATATTTTAGTATTCTTTTCTTGTTAACGGAAAAATATATATTGGATGAATATTTAGTGAAGTTAAAAACGTGAATATCACTTTAATGATAGACAATTCTGTTTCTTTGAGTCGAGTTTAACATCTACATGCTTAAATATTTCGAATTTTTATTTATATTTCGTCAAACGGCGAGGAACTTCTATTAAAAATTGAATTATTGATTTTTATTTTCTTCGAATTTAGGCAATTAATTGTTAAAAAAAAATAAAATAAAAATAAACAATTTAAATTAGACAAAAGAAAATGATCTTTACTTATTTTGAATTCATAAATTTTAACAGCCAATGAACTTAAACCACAAATTAAAAAGGAAAATGTGATTCGGGGATTCATAGATGAATATTTGTACTTAAAAAAAAATTGAATTTGAGGATTTTTGAAAGGAAAAAAAAAGAACTAGTAATTACACCAGGTATTTACTGAAGTGTTCAAACGGATTCATAAACAAAAACATGTTTTCCTAAGAATTTTTTCAAGTTCGGGCCTACCTCGTGTTGCGTAGTAGGTCAGAATTACGTTCCTCTCGCGTTGATTCACTTGTTTACGAAGGTAGGTGTGTTCGAAATGCCGCTTCTTGATTGGCTGAGAGCAGAGGCGTGTTGCCAACTCGCTACGCCATTGGTTGCCCTGAGGCGGTAGATTCAAGGCCTCCTCGATTTGATCGTTCTTAATGAGGAAGCTGTAGTAAACAAGATACAGTATAGTCCGGTATCTGAAACAGTTCGGTTATATGTTTTGTTTTTCGTAAGTTGTTTTAAAGTGTTGCTGAATGGAACTGATAAACCTGATTAATGTTGACTTCAATTCTTTGCCAAGCAGAATTGGTGAGTCAATATATAATTATTAATTAAAAAAAAAAATATGTTTTCTTCTTCATGTACATAATTAACTACATCTAGTTAAAAATCATATAAATAATTTAAGGATATTTAATCAAACTTCTCTTTCAATTAGATAAAAATTAGAAGGAAGAAATACTTTATTCATATATGCTGCCTAAATACATTAGGTTGCTATCTCACACAGCATACTTATCAATCCTTAATCGGACATATTTACATTACATATTCATGGTATAATCATAAAAAAAAGATATACAATAATAGGATATAATCAACATTTTTTTTTCACCACTACAGTTTCCTTTTACAATCCATTTCGGTCTGTACAACCAATACAAATGTTTCACTCACTCCCATTACAATACAAATTACAATACAAATTCGCTCTCCGGAATTCACCCTCCTAGATCCTCTTCAGTGACCCGCCAAAAAAATTCAATATAATACGGTAATGTGAGATCAGACCATCATTCATAGTCACAGCAGTAGATCAGTCTATCAAGAACAAACAACTAGATACATTTTACAAGAATAAGAATAACATATAGATTAAGAGGAAAATATAATAAAAAAAAAAAAAAAAAGAAACCCCGGTTACAGGAAATACTTGAATGAATAAATACGTTTAAAAAAAAACAAAAAAAAAACATAGTATTAATAAAATAAAATGATTTAATGAATAAATACGTACAAATATAATATTTTAACTGATTTTTCTTTTTAACTGCGATATCAACACTTATAATTAACGAAATCATTCCCCTATAATTCTTTTTATCAGTGTTTTAACTTCCCATTATTTACCATCAAGTATTCAGTTTACTTCTCATTAATCCTCTAATGATGATTTTTTTAATTAATGAGAAGTGAGATATATTTTTAAAAATTTAATTCACAAAGTATATATGTATATAGTTTTTTTTTAACTTTTCTTCACTAACAAATATAAAAGGTTTACAAAAATTAAATATTGTATTTTCAATTAGAACAGTAGTAATAATCCCGAACTATCCCTTACGAATTTATTTCGAATAAATCTACACATCTATTACTATATGCACTAATCTAAATGTTTATTTATTACGAAATACGATACTGACGTCATATTCGCCGTATTAACTTAATAGGTTTGTTTACATCGCTTCTTCATTAACAATCTTTCCTATGGTTTACTCCAGTCGTAGTTGCATTATGATTAATTATTGTAAGTGGTATGCTATTTATAACAATTTAACAATCCCAATCTATGCAAACAGCTCTTCTTTCGAACAATTTATTTGTTTTTATTTTCCTTAAAATAATGTTGTTGAAGAGTTTAAATCATAATAAAATTACGTCAATTCTATAAAATTATATTCATTGTTATTTTTGTTCCCATGTTTATTAATTTTTGTAAATATCTATCTATAAATTTTTAATTCAGCTTAGTTTTTCGTCATATATTTCAATAAAACATTCTAAAATAAAGAATATCAGGTGAAAAAGCAATCAAATTCAATAATCGATTAGTACGCTTATTGTGGAAGAAAATGGTGTTCTGGTTTGGTTGTTTGTTTCTAATTAATTGTATTATTTTATTGATAGTAAACTTATTATTATGTTATACAATACTGTCCATTAAAATAAATTAAATTATCAAGACGGATATTTCGAGATCTCGGCCAGCGAGCCATAACCACACGTCAGCCACAAAGTATTAGGATCGAGTGTGAACACTGCGTTGGCCAAACGTTGCGTCATCAATCGTTTCTCAAAGTTCACGGGTCGTAGAATGTACTGTCCCATCGAACTGTACATTACTGGCGAACTCGCGAATATGAAACGGAAACAATTACAGCGATGGACACTTGCCAGGACGAAAGGAGAGGGATTTCGTGGAAGGTGAGCGGGACCATGAATAAAAGAATGCTGCACTGGCACTGATGTTGCCAAAAGTTGGAATGGAAGTGGGTTGGGAACACGTGTTAAAATTAATGACTAGTGAAGATACTCAGCGTTAAAGGATGAGATGAGCAAAGGTTCACAGGAAGGAAAACAACCTCAAAAGAAAAAAAAGAAGTATTCATTTTCATTTGATATTGGATGTATTTCAAATATAGTACCGTTTATTGGAGTTTCTTTCTTCTACTTGAATCCTTCTGTAGAACATCCCAAATGCATCTATAACTAGAAATACTATACTAAAGTTACCACTTTATCTTCAGGATGTATAGCTATGGAAATTCCTAGTACATATAACTGCTTCACTTTGACAGTGGCATAGCATAAAACATATTTTTTTATTTGATTTAGTATTGCAAAGATTTTACCGTGCTACCGGCTGGAGTTACTTTTTAACAAGTTACCCTTCTTGTTCAAATGTTATCATTACCAAAATTACTCATGAGCAGGTATTGTTATAGTAGTATTTATAAATTATTATTTACAGTTTGCCAAAAGGCTATAATTGATACAAGGTAATATGTTAAAGTTCCTAAATGTATATTTTTCTAAACGAGAGCTTCAGGATGGAATAGAAAAAAAAAATACATTATTAATATTTTTTTGTCTGAAGATGGTTTCGGGTGGTGGTCAAGAAAGGTATAAATATAGCAGAAAAACTATTTTTTAGTAACCAACGTTTCACCCCCACTTTGCATAACTTCATCAGGGCTAAATTCTAAAATTGTAAACATGATTTTACATCTTGTAAGACTCAACCAAACTTTCAAGCACCAACCGAACCATCTTCCTACAATAAATTACATATACTCAAATGATAATCTCCCAATATTATTATTTTCTCTTTATTCATGGTGTTCAACAAAAATTTTCATAATTTAAATGCTAATGGGGCACACCCATGTTTGGAACTCAACCTATGTGAAAGTAAATTATAACATTGAGAGCGAAATTATACGTGTTGTAGAATTCTGTTCACCGGCCAGTACCTATTTCATTCCTAACAGACTTTTGCTTGGACTGCTCCTTAGACTCCATGTTTATTTCTAAAATGTAAGCAATAAATTTAAATTCACATCAAAATATTTTGATAGATGAGCTCTTGGGAGTGCTTATTTCCAAAGATCATTATATCCTAGACTTGTAGAGAGTTGAATACTTCATTAATCACAAGTGAATTATAAAGGAAAAAATATAAGAGGAAATTGAGTGTGATGACTTGTAAGTTGAAACGAAATGAAATTTAAGTTCTCTTGAGTGGAGGTCGTTGGTCCGCGATGGAGAGCTTCGGGGATGACATCATCGCTTTCCTTTCACGCAAATTGCCTCCACGCCTCTTTAGCAATTTCTTCACTCTTGATGAACCTAATGCTTGATTTCACTGAGATCTGTTTCTAGACAAGTATTTAATCATTATACCTGAAGATTTAAGATTTTCTACCATCGGAGATTTGAAACAGGGATATTTCGAAAAATCATAAAATTTGTTTGTATTTGCTTAGTAGCGAATTCCAGGAGATAATAAGAAAAAAATAAAGAAAATAATTGAAGAGATTCCTCCAAAAAGATTATAACTTACACTTCTTTTGAGGACTAAGAAAAAGACGTCACACCTTTGTTCTCAATTAACATATTTTCAATTTTGGTGTAAAACGATTAAGAGATAAATTACTGATATGCTCACTGCTAGTGAGTTTTGCCTTTTGACCATATGTACCTTAGACCAGTATCACATTAGGCAAGATGTTGTCTTACTCACTCAGCTACCATAGTCTTTTGCGCAATGAACTAGATTTTATTATTTAGTTAATAATAATTGAGTTATTTATCATAGTACCTCAAAAAAATAATATAATGAATAGTTAGTTTGCTAGTTTTGAAATTTGTAGTGACTAACTCTATGATTTGCATAATTACTACAACAATAGATAAAACGATGATTACTGCAAAGCATAAAAAAACTGTCATATTGTGCTTGAAGCCAATTATGAACGTTTCTTACTTTTCTGCCACTGCTTAATCAATTTTATTTTATTCGTTTTAGATAAATTAGTACATTTTAATTGCCTAGTTATAATAAAATATATATTAAAACGATGATGACTTTACATTAACTATTTAGCAGCAATAAGACATAATGCAGCACAAACTTCCGCCAAACGATAAGCAATTTTAATTCGGAATAATTAAAAAGTCTATAACTGAATCAAGATTTAGACCGGTTGAATAGGTGTAGTAAGGTTTGCAAAGGATGAATTCACGGGACGCTTGAAAGAAGAGTGAAATCAGTGAGAAAAACTCTATTGAAAAAGGGTAATGAATTACTTAAGTGATTACCATCAGTTGCTAATTCCTGGCCTCCTAATAAACAACGCTAAGCAAAGAAAAAATAACAAACCATCGTAACATGAAACAATCATTATTCAAGCTCCAATGTTGTTTACAATTCCAGAAATATTGATGTTTTAATAAATATATATATTTCTACAATTCTTAATAATTTAATTAAATTTAGAATATATATAGAAATTGGCCTAGCCATAACAGCCTTATTTCTCATTAAAGGGGCGGCACACCATACTCTTCTTCAAGGGAAAGTGAAGCCACAAAGAGTTGACCACGCCCTCGGAGCTCAAGTTTACAAGTTATAATAGGATCTACCATTGTAATCTAAACAGAAGGTTGCCGGTGATTTTTTCCTAATCCTTCCCTTTTCATCTGACACGCCCCCGGCCTGTCTTCTTGACCTCACTTTTCCTGGCAGCTTACCCTCTCTACTATATTTCTTCCTCAACATATAGAACATTAAAAAAAAAAAGTGGTCAGGTTTTGATGGAGGCTTAGATATATTTAAATAATTATGGTTCTAAAGTGCTTAATTAATTTAGATGGTGTTTTTTTATGTCTCTTACACAATTTAATTAACTTTTTAATAAGCAGCTATAATGTTCCTGGATTCAAGTTATTCAAAAAGCAATATTGTTGATTATTTAATTTAAACAGAATGTTAACTTCTCAGAATAGATGTTTTTCAAACCCAACTTTATTTGACGTGTACAACCTTAGCATAACTACCTTTAAAAATGTCAGCTTCATAGGCATTGTCATTGCAAGACTAGGGGCACGTACCTATCAAGATTTTAATTATAGGCTTACTACCCCATTCTTATAGGTCGTAGTGTAATACTATGTATCCTAATGCCTTCCACAATAAACAGTATTTCTAGCCCATAAAATAATTTCGAATCAGACTGGTAGTCCTGGAGATCAGCAAGTTCAAACAAAATGTACTGTTGTAATTTTATAAGATTGTGGTATATTCTCCTAACTATTCGTATAATGAATGTTAAATCCGTGGAAAAAGTTTATCTTTTAATATTAACGCAAGTTGTTCAATCCATTTTTTAAAAATTTCTGTTCCCAGTACTAACTAATATCAGGAAAATTAACTGTTAGAAATATTAACTGTAGCAAATACTTTCGTTTGATAAAATAAATCACTCCAATTTATCCCTTCTCCCCCTCTCTCCGACCAAGTACATAGATTAAGAATAATCATTTCCTTGACAGTTCATTAAGAAAATGGCCTATCTCATCTATCTCATTTTTTTTTACCTTTTCAACAAAAAGACCTATTTCCTTAAATTGTGTACTGTTTCTTTCAAGGCTGGTCGGAAACGGTTAACCACATCCATTGTCCCGAATTATTTCGTTAGAGATTTCTTACCTCTGATAGAGGTTTCTATTTGGTCTGAAATCAGTTAAATAATACTGTTTTGTCAACCTTGGAACATTTGGAAAAGAGAGGATGCTTGGCAGTTTCCAGAAGTTCTTGTATCAGATTTCGTCTCATGTCGTGTTTTGTTTTATAAATAGTTAAGTTATCTTTTTTAAGCATTTCTTAATGAAAAAGAATAGAGTGAACCCGGGTTATTACCCTATTGCGTCTGTATTTTTATGTAAATTTAAATAAATAAAAAAATATTAGAAGATTTAGAATGCTGCAAACTATTCAATTGTTAACTCTAAGTTTGATAATTTTTTTTTTTATTATAACTTTTTACTATACGGATTCTTCTTTAAAAGACTTTACATTAATTAACTCTTTAGTAACTGACACATAATGCCTAAGCTTAACCTACATTAAAGACAGAGCGATGCCAAGGGAGCGAAGCATGCAGTCTATTCCACTTTTACCTAATCCTGGGATATAAATAGGCTGTGACCCAGGTATGTCGGTATGGCGATGGGATCGGGGACGGGATTTCAAATTTAACTTTGAAGTGTAAAATTGTTTAAAGTTTTTGTTTTGAAGTATAAAATTTTAAAATTGTTTTTTCTGTTAATTTATAAATTAATATTTTTATTTTTAAATTTATATATTTATGTATAATTAAATCTTTTCAAACTGTTGTAAATTATTCACTAGGTGCAATATGTTTTGGACTACTTTAATAAAAAGAAAAAACATCTTACTTGGTTATTCATAATACAGTAAAAAATAATAATAATAAATATACTCTATTTGGCTTACTCGTATAAGCTTTAGGCCAATGACACTTCGGTCCCCTAAAAATATTTCTTAGTCATTTACTAAAAGATGGAGAGAAATCCTTTATTCAGCCATGCTGCCCAAATACATCAGATTGCTATAAAACAGCATATAATCAATCCATAATCGGACATATATTAATATAATATTAGAAAAAAAATTTTTTTCTACTCTATCCTCTTACAATAAATAATCTTCTATACACTAAATACAATATATTATAACTATTTTTTTTCTCTCCTATTTAACAATTTTATGCCATTTAAAATAAAATTGTTGATAGTTCAATAATAATTATCATTTAAATAATGAGCTTTAATTAATAATGAAAACCCTCCATACAAATGAATTAATATGAACTATTCCTTATGGTTCTCCATAACTTACCACCAGGGCCATGTTTCATAATAAAGTACAAACTAATACTATTAGTCTTGCAGATTTATCCTAATACAATTACACTGACTTGTACAAAAGTAACTTGTACTTTAGTACTTTTTAATTCCTGTAATATTACTAATAGTCATACCTATTATTAAAACAAATAAGTATTAGTGCAATTACCACGTTGTTTCTATACTTGTACTATAAACTAATACTATTAGCTTTCATTATGAAACAGGGTCCTGAATGCTGAAAAACTATTCGTTCAGTATCGTATTTATGCCATGTGACTTCATGTATCTCACACTCTATCACAATAATCAGAAAGCATGGAAGTGCTTATTAATAAGGTGACAGTAAACCTAACTTCGCCAACAGTTAGGAATGAATAATAAAAAAGTATTATCAATTTATAAGTTGCAACAGTTCAGCCCTATGTTTTAACAAATATCAGTCAGGTGTAGCTTATATGCAGATAGTTGATAGTACTCTTGACTACTAAGGAAATCCTAATGGTACGAAAGTAATGTCACGACAGCATATACCTCCTTAACTGCTGTCACTGTAATTATCACCATCATAAGTGAATCTGGTATTTGTCCACTTCTACTCTGGTATTCGTCACTACTTCTCTTCTCCCCAATATTTCCTAAGATTTTGACATTACAACGAACTATACCTAATTTTTTCGAAAATTAAGGTGGAGAAGCTTTTTGGAAATTAACTTCAGAGTTTTTGGCTTAGGTTACCTTACTATGGGTGAAGCGAACATCTTTGTGATTAGGTGTGAATGGTTACCACATCATCTCCTTGTATTACCGCTGTTCAGGGTCGGATCAAACACTTTGGAGGCACCTAGCAATGCAAATCTCGGAGCCCCTCTCCTAGATTTGGATTAACAGGTTTATAATATGATCCAAAACTATCAGAAAGTAATCGGTGATGCCTACCTAAAAAGTGAATGAAGTTGAAGTTAATTTATGCCTATCAGTGTTATTGAGTTTTATTCTAGGGAAAAAATAAGTATGTAATATACATATAGTCCTTCAAGACTAAACCGAAAATCTTCGGAAAGGAACTTCTAGGAAACTACTAACGCTTATTTTTTTTTTTTACGGGGTACGGGGCGTTGGGTCGAGTAGTCCAGTGGATTTTTATTTAGAACCGCAATCAAAATAATTGAGAGGATTCTACATGCAGAGTATCTTAAAATTTTAACTCGTTAAATAACGGTTCCAATGTTCTATCTGGTTTAAGACGGCTGAATCTGTGAAAACAGAATTAATCAACAACACAACACACGGAGACACATTAAATTCTTTGACAGTCTCCCTGCTTCCTTCAATCCAGTATTCCAGTCTATCACCCCATCCCCCCTTCCTGAGAGGTGCCAGGGCAGGAAAGATTCCAAAAACCCTATTAACATCACCTCATAACTCCATCTTCTGATGCACCCCTACCCCCTCCCTCACACTTCTTTTCGACTTCTGACTGTTTTTCTTATTATTTCACCATT
Organism: Halyomorpha halys; assembly: GCF_000696795.3. Taxonomy (NCBI): domain Eukaryota; kingdom Metazoa; phylum Arthropoda; class Insecta; order Hemiptera; family Pentatomidae; genus Halyomorpha; species Halyomorpha halys. The sequence goes on from NW_027106556.1 coordinate 394,983, forward strand.
ATCTATCGTCTTTCTTGATTAATGCTTTTATTTTTGTCTTATATGCGATACAACACGAGGAGGCCCCTCACCTACGGACTTAAAATAATTCCTTTTTAGAATTGATAGCTCATATATGACATTCAACATAAGAGGTAACCTTAAAATACCAAAGGTAGTAAAAGGTAAGACACAACACGAATTACTTTTCTTTTTCACAGTAATGCACTTACTAATTCACTTTTTAACAGAATTAAATTTTTGTGTTTACTACTAGATAATTGTTCCATATTATTAATTACTGTTTGCTGCCGTGTTCCACTTACAACTAGACTGTAAAGATTACGTCTAGTTTCTTCATGTTACTATCTATAGTGTGTTGAAGGTTACGCCACTTCCTACGTAGTCTGTATTTTTCTCTCTTTTACAATAAGGTATTCCCTAAGAGCCTTTATTGGCTATTGACCAAATACTCAGTAAAAGCCTCTTGACAGAATCTATACTATTCTTTAGTTGTTCCTGTTTTTAGAAAATGTAACCTTGTTAAGAACAAACAAGAGAGCCGGGGACCTCCAAATAAAAAAAAGTAATTATTCATGATGTCTCAGTACACCCACTTCTACCTCTACAATTTTTTCAATATTTTTTCATTTTCGCTGTCATTACATTGGCATGTGGTCTATCATATGATGGTATTGTTAGTTCCCTACCTTTCTTCAGTTCTCCTCCAGCACACCTAACTCTAGAATTTCCAACAGAATAGGATAATTTTTCTACAGATTCTAATAGTAAATCAGATTTTAAGAAGAATTCATGTTGTGTGCTTTTATGATCCGCCACGTCCTGAAGGTGTAAATCGCCCAAAAACCGGAAACAATTTTTTGCGTTAGGCGGAAATTGTAAGAAGCAAATGAAACAAAATCGTTCTAGGATTTCCTATAAAAATCCGTCATAATGATTTCAGGTTCTTGGAGTGGCTGATAATGATGAGCCATAATTTAGAAAGGCCTTAATTATGATAGTGGATTCGTAAAAATTTATTTTGAAAAATTTTTGTCTGTTTGGGGTTTGTAAATTCAAGAGCTGAGATTGGAGGTCATATAGAAATCAACAATAACCTCAAATGATAAAAAAATAAAAAGGAGTTGGGGGGGATGGGTGAATTATTAAATACAATAATATAACTAATACTGATAAGTATTGTATCGTTGCTAGTTGCCACATGGCTGTAAACAATATCGATTATTGAAATTGTTTCGACTATCGATAATTATAGATCTTCAAGATGTGAATGATAAGTATGCCTTTAGACTCATGAATTCAGACTGTTTTAATTTGAAGAAAATATTTAGGTTAATGTATAATTAGGTTCCTTTCTGCAATCGTATGGCGATCTAATCGTAGGGCACAATGTTGAAAAAAAAACACCATTTGGCCATTTTAACTTAAAATTTGTAAAAAAAAAAAAAAAAAAAAAGATAAAGAAAAAAGAAACAGGAACTGATTGAAATAGTCGTAGAGGGTAAGTCAAAAACAATCCTACATTGTATCCATGGCTACTTAGTTCAAGTTATGAATATCAATCAATTAGATTGAATTTGAATTAGTTTTATATGACATTATCACCTGTTAACAGTAATTTAAGCAATAAGTTGTTCAATTATAAGCCTATTCAAACTTTATCTTTGCGCAATAATCTTTCTAATCTTATTTATTCTTGATATTTAAATTTATATAACTATTTGAATTAATATTTGTTTACGGCACCACCCGCGTTGTGTTTTAACATCGTTGGTCGTAAATATATATGAAATTTCTGGTATTTCCTTTTTCTTTTTTATTCCGTTATTTTTGTACATCTTTTATTATCAAAACTCCCATTTTATGAGAGTTCTTAAGGTTTTCGTTGCAGTTTCTGCAAACAGCTGTTGAACGGTGTTTGTAGTCAGATAGTGTGTGTTTAGGTATGAAGTAGGGGCAATAGTACTTCCGATGTGGCAGCCAACTCACATCATGTAAGTACTTCTTCCTAACCTATCATTTTTGTGAAAATTGCAACTCTCACTAAAATCATTCCCGTTCTTTAAACAGCTTTTTTACCGTATAACTCATAATAATTTTACAATATATAATGCATTGTAAAACATAAAATAAAACTGACAGATAATTAATTTTTAACCACGATAACCAAAGATACAACAATGCCTCGTGTATTTAAATATTTTTGGTTTAGCTGTTGTTCTTCATATATTAAAAAACAAACTTTTTAAAACAAACTCTCTGCTATTCACTAAAGCAAAATATTTTATTTACTCTTAGTTTAGCTAAAAATTATACTCAAAATAAATTATGCTATATTCAATTGATTCTTTCCAACCCAAAATAATAAAACATGAAATAAATACATTTTTCTTCTAATATTTATAACCTTCTTAATTGGTAAACCCATATTTCTTTGCGGTTTGATATAATCTCTTAAACGCTAAACTAACATAAATACGGTTTAAAATCAGGAATGGTTGAATGTTAAATTTGACTCTGTTATTTGTGCTTAGAGCATTCTATGCACATTCTGTTGCAAAAATTTGTCAATCGCGATTATATTTTAATTGGGGGACTTAAGGCTTTCTTTTTGCAATCTTACAATAATATCCTAGAAATCCATCTTGTATCTTTCATTGATTTCTTATTCTTTTTAATTTTTTTTTTTTTTTTCAAAATTCTTTATAATTGTTTACTTAATAAGCTTTTCTCATAAATAATTTAAAAACATGTCTCCCCCAACGAAAGTATTGAATGTAAAAAGATTTCTCTTCATTTAATCTGTTAGCTGATTACTCTACTCATTATATGTTCTATCATCTGCATGGAACAAAACAATCGTCCGAGAAAGGTTTCGTAAGATAAGAATACTTTTCGTTTTTAATTCGTGGCTAAAAGACTTTATGAGATCGCCACAGGAGTTTGTTGTCAGGTATATTGTTTGCTCAATGCGTAGGTTGTCAAGGGGCCAAATCAGATGTCATGGCCTCTGATCAAAAAGAAATATTAGATCATTGCTCCGGAAGATTAATGCCGAAACTGTAATTGTTATTACTGGATTTAGTTGGTGTTTTAAATCGATAACATTCTACATACCTATGTATTTTTGTTTCGTTAATATTTTATTTTATTTCAGCTAAAAATGAAACTCTTTCATAGATATATGAAATAAATTTCTTTGTTTATTTTCTTAAATAAGCAATAATACTAGGAATTTTCGTTCCAAGACTTCGTTTTTTCCGTTTCTAAAAGCATGTTTGTCAGAATTCAATGTCTTTAAAATGACCTGCCATCATGATTTCACTGTATGATTTTGATGATTATATCAATTATAGATAATTGAATAGGTTTCGTCTCATTCTGGAGCTACTTTTTGATGTTATGCCATATCTGCCGCTTAAATAATAAATATTAAATATTTATTGCTTATTAAATATATATTAATATATTAATTAAATATATATTATTCATTAATGAATATTTTAATTAAACATAGTCATTTTAAGAAGGAAATAACTTCCTGATATTCAGTTAAAATATTCTTAGGGAAATTTAAATGACTACCCTACCACATTAAATACAACTTGAAACATGAATAGGACTCATTATGATATTCAATCTTAAAAATAATGAAACATTTTAATACTATTATTTTCTTTATTTCTTAATTCTTTATTTCTCGAAATAAATAAATGTGAAAGCCTTGCGAAGAAACTACCCATAGGTGGTCAAATATCATTTCTACATTAGGTCTTATAGGTGCCTTTTATGATTACCAGGAATAGAAGAGGAAGTTTACAAACTAATATTGAGCGATTAGGGAGTTAGATCATCGGGTTAGATCGCCTACATATGGAACACTTAGGTCTTTGTGGATGATTTTCTTTGAGACAAAATAAGTATCGATAGTTTTAGTAAAGCTCCAAAGAGCTACTCAATTCAGTAAGCCCATATAGGCCTTATTATATTCATTTAAATCAGTCTTTTGAAATGGATTGGAAGTTTTGACCGTTTGTCAAGTAAGAAATGTAATCGACGGGCAATTTCATGTCTTTTCAATCTAGTATGACCATTTCAAATTAGCCGTTTGTTCAGATTTAGTCCATTTTAAGATTTAAATCATGTAAAAACAATTTGAATAACTACGGTTTCTGAAATATTTTTAAATAGTGTACACAATGGCTGTGTCTGAGTATGATGGTAAAGCAGGAGAAACACTGGATTAAATGACTTAAAATCTTTGCTGAATTAAATTCATATAATGTAATAAATAGATTTAAAGATAAAGGTTGTTATTCTAATACTTAGGAAATATCGAGGTACCTCGTTGTTTACTAGTATAATTGAAACTGTGCCTTGAGTCCAACGACGAGCTAAATACAAATTTTACAAAATGTTATTTTCTTCTAACAAACGTAATTAGATTAGATCTAAAATATAGTACAACTAGACAAATGTTGTTACCTTGTCCATGGTTATATCGTTTCCAAAAATTGATCAGGAAAAAATTCCATTCCAACTACTACAAAACTAAGCAAGCTCAGATTACTAGTCACTCGATATGTTCAATCACTCGACAATAATCACTAGTTTTATCAGTTCTAGTTAACAACCTCTAATTAGAAGGTTTTCTCTCAAGGCCATCAACACTTAGACAATAACTATTTTGTAGTACTTACTTCATCAATCACCATTCTGGATTAAATTTGAATTCATTTATTTTTTAAATTAACATTCTGGTATATTTGGCAGGACAAATGTTGTTACCTTGTCCACGGTTATATCGTTTCAAAAAATTGATCAGGAAAAAATTCCATTCCAAAACTAAGCAAGCTCACATTACTAGTCACTCGATAAGTTCAATCACTCAACAATAATCACTAGTTTTATCAGTTCTAGTTAACAACCTCTAATTAGAAGGTTTTCTCTCAAGGCCATCAACACTTAGACAATAACTATTTTGTAGTACTTACTTCATAAATCACCATTTTGGATTAAATTTGAATTCATTTATTTTTTAAATTAAAATTCTGGTATATTTGGCTGGACAAATATATTTTTTTATTATACATCCTGTGATTATAAATTGTTTGATGAACAATCATAATTTCATATAAAGACGATGATGACTCAAATTTCTTATAATAAACCGTGTTTGCTGTGTCACTTAAATATTGGTTGATAGAACTAGTTGGTGGAGCATTTATTTTGTACTTGACGTATTATGTAGATATATCGTTGACTGGGGTTTATTTATGACAGGCATACTGGTCTGTAGAACGAACTCTTTAGAGAAAATAACCCCAGTCTACGACACTATCTTTGAAAAACGTCCAATTAAAAATAAAATAATTTTTTTTTAATAGATTTGCCAATATTGAAGCAAAACAGTGAGTTTTTTTAAGTCACATAATTATATTTGTGTATAAAATGGTTATATTTTATTCATATCATTATCTCCCTAGTAAAAAAAATATAACACCATAATTAATCAGAGACTGAAAATAAAGCTATCTTATGAAAGAAACAATTTCTTTATTTTTTTCTAAAATGAAAGTCAACTTGATTCTTTCTGGGCTCATCCAGGAAATAATATCATACTTGTTAGTTATTTATTGTGCCATACAATCATGAGGTCTAAAATAAATAAATCATAAAATAACGCATACCTAGACCTTCCGCATATTTATCCGTTATCTGCTTTTAGATAGAGGACGAACGAAGGTCAAGAGGGTGATATAGCTTTTGAGAACCAGTCAGGCTGAGAATCGGAGGAGGCGTGTACAATTGTTGTTGTAGATAAGAATATATGTCGTTTCTCTATTGGGGCAATATCGTAGCCAGGGCCATAATCTAATAACATCCACCTTTGTTCTCTAAAATGAACAATGATCTATTACAAGCAGGAATTGCTTAGTTTAAATTTGAATAATATCTCCAATGATTGAAGACGTTCCTTTAGGTTGTTTTCTGGGATGTTATTCCTATTCTGATCGACCATAGATGGACAACATTATATCACAGCAGTGGGTGATGGCCTCCACGAAGCGAGAAAGTGTTCTAATCAATCTGAGAATGTGATAGGTCGTTATTACAAAAATATGTAAGAGAATAGATCATGCGAACTGAGAATGATTCGTAAGATTATTAGGAATAGGATTATTTCTGTTTAGGACTGTCAGTTTTTGCTATCACTTACCGATTTATGGAATATGTAGTAAGGGGAAGTATTGCAATCGTGCTGAAGTTCGAGATAACACGTCCATAATAACCAATTTTCGCAAAATTGCATGCGTATACTTGATGTTACTGTAACGTTTTTGTTAAAATCGACCAACCACTTTATATAATCGATTTTACACATTTTGCACTGATCATCTTGATTAAACCTAATAAATCAATTAAATAATTTTTAATAATTGATAGGTCTTACATCCATCGAAATCAGAGCTAAAATACCATATTTTTATATTACCTTCCTCTAAAATACTTTTAATTTTATTAAAATACCAAGTTCTCTCATTATTAGCAGTAGTAAACAATAATATTAAGAAATATACTTTTATAGATTATTATACTATACTTAATAGAGACCGGATTTTTGTCCATTAAAAAATTCAAAATATACAAAATCGTGCAATATAAAACACCATGTTTAATACTAATACATAACCTAGTTCGAATCAAGTTAACCTCCCAAAACAGTCTCTACATCTATGCAAACATTTATAAAAAACTAAATTACTCTTATTAAAGACCTAAGTTTTGTCCATAATTGAGGATCTATATAGAAAGTTAATTTTATAAAATGATTTTATAATCCTATTATGAAGACTGGAATTTATTTTATTAACTCCTCAAGATACATCAATTATAAGTTTTTTAAAAAAATATATGCAAGGAAATATCCTGAAAGAAGTATTTAAAAATATGCTTCCAAGCAAAATTCAGTTTTTAAATTCCACATATTTTTTTTTTTTAATTTTACTTAACTTTTTAATGGTGTATTTACATTCCTAGATACCATTAACCATAAAACTAACAAGTATTAATTTTGAATGAAAAACGTCAATAAGTTTGGTTAAAAATATAAAGTATATTCATATTGATCAGACCTATTGATCTTTTGTTTAATTTTTATTTAAAATAATATACATAGGTAATACAATATAATAAAATGAAATTCTCATGAGTTATAAAAAAATCAGATGGAAGAATAGAGTAACAGTGAATCCATGTTAAAAACAATACTGAACGCTCTTAATAACAAGCTTAATCTAAAGAGGTTATTTCATAGTTACTGGTAACTAAGAGTTTGGTTCCAAAAGAACATTCGTCACACGTTCAACTTGTTACTTGTTCAATGCATTGCTTTGCTTCAAATTTATGAATTTTAAACTATACAGTAAATAAGGGAAAAATAATAAAATGAATAAATATTGGCATATAACCTATACGTGTTTAATATGAGAAATGTAGTTCAGGAATTAAATTTTAAATAGCAAAAATCAAAATTTTCTCTGAAAAAAAGTAGAATGTGCTATTTCAGGCAATATCTAATTAGTTTTATTTGAATTTCAAGTCCATGATTCGGATTTCTGTCTAGGTTTTATAATTTGAAGCTAGGGAACAAAAGATGTTAAGCTCCTAAACTAATCAGCGGTGATGAGACACTAAAATTAGGAATTATTTCATCAGGCTATAACTTTTTTACTACTTATAAATTCCTGAATTACTTAATAATTCTAATGAGGATAGATGTATGGATGGCTTTTTTGATATAATACAAAAATATAAATGCTGCACTATAACTCACATAATTTTATTTAATTTAAATAATATCGTTTTCTAAAATTAATAATAATATTAAAATAAAATCGTTTTCTAAAATTAATAATGATATTAAAATAATATCGTTTAATAAAATTAATATTTTTTATTAAAAATAAAACCAATTTGGTACAATGTAAATTATCATATTTTATGAATATAAGATAATGAATCCCTATTTTATATATATATATATATTATATTAGTGGATATGTAAGTATATAATTATATATAAACCATTGCTATATATAGTTAACAATACATTTTATTATTCTTATTTTTTAATAAATGAGGCGTTAGGTCGTAAAACATGGTAACTGTTTTTGTTTTTTTTGTTTTGTTTTTTAATGAATTGAATGAAATTTCGGCACTACCGAATTTTTTAAGTCAGATTTCATACATTTTTTAAAGTACATATTGGACAATTGTTTTCTTTAAAAAATTGTCAAATAGTATCAAATAGTATTGATATTATTAGTTTATAGTAAATGATTTCTGTTTAAAGATAAAGCATTGTACTTAAATTACATTTTAATACTGTAAAAGTTTTCATTTTGTCAGTTTCTATTTTTTAAGAACGAGCCGCTGGTATTGGTATAAATTGGTTTTGGTCATTTGAAAATAATAAAAAATAAAATCTACGACGGGAGCCGTGTTTCAAACATACAATCAAGAAACATGGTTTGGCGCAAGTTGGGGTTGTAGCATTGGTTGGAATTTTATGAAATGTGTACTAGACCATGAAGAAACAAACATCTAAGTATCTATATCTAATAAAACCATATTTCTTAGAGCTCCAATTAGTATCCTTTAATGAAAACTGATTAAAGAATTCTATATCTGATTTATTTGAGGAGATATATTTTCTGTATGACAACCCTCGTTGCATATTAATATCTCAGAAATAACTTGTTCATAATTATCATTACATAAAAAATTTTATTTTTTGTGAATTATCACACATTCAAAACAGTTTTCACCATGTTGTTATCTAGCCTGAGGATGAGGATGACGGTGCACTGTTGTTTTTGCTCTCTTCACCATAGAAAATTATAGATGATATTACAGATTAACTCTGGCTATAGCAATACTCAGAAACGTTTATTTATTTTTTCATCACTTAGGATAAAGTGGTCTTGAAAATATTGTACATAGGAAAAAAATATTCAACATAAAACTAACTCAAACCTACGCAAGGTTAGCATGCTATATCCTATCCTAAATAGAAAATCCAAATTAAAACCAGAAACAGCTATTCTTATTTTTAAAATAATTCTCAGGCCACTGCTGATGTATGGCTGTCTGGGGAGCGGCATCCTTTACGAAAATGAAAAAAATAAGTAATCTTTTCAAAATAAAGATCTAAGAATTGCAGTGGATGCTCCTTGGTCTGTAAGAAACAGTCAATTGCATTACAAATGGAGACAATAGGGGACTACATAAAAAAAAAAAGTTCATGATGTTCCACTCCTAGTAACCGACAGTTAAAGGAGCAGTGACCTACAAGTTAGAAAACCCAACCACATCCCAAAGATTAATTAACCATGTAAGGCCATCGAGGCCGATCTGGTATTAAATAAAAAAAAAAATAGTGCTCTGGCAATTGGTGAAGGCATTTTAATTTCAAAACATATTTATATCGAAAAGAAAGACCGTTGGTTGAGTCGTGTTTAGGTTTCGGTCTTATCGAAGGCTCATCTCCGAAGCCCGTGATGTAACTCTTACTTAACGCCAGCTATTTCCACATCCACGAGCGGCTCTATTATGAAAATTATAGTTTACTCCTGGATTTCCTTTCTTTGTTATGCCTAAGGATGGGATGTTCGATCCGCTTTTTTGAAGTTTCAAAATATCCTGATAAAAAATTATTCATTTTGAATTCTTTACTCAAATAATGAGAATTCTAAATTTCCTTATCGAACCCGGAAACTAAAAAATACTAGCAAAGCTGGATTTCTGTCATTTTGGCTTTTGCTCCAAAACATCAGGAAGCTAAATTTTTTTAAACAACTTCCAGTTCGACTGCTGGTCCTGGTTACATAAAATTATAACCATTATACCCTACAAGCACTTGAACATTTTTTTTTTTTTTAAATAATTTATTTATTGTTATTTACAACTGTATACACATATATACAACAAGTAAATATGCTGTAGGTGACGTAGTGACATGATACAAACATGTGGAGAATCTACCCACTGATAGAACTCCAATAATATTTCTAGAAGAGAAGATCTCGAGGCCATCTTCTTTTCAAACGCTTAGGAGGATTATTAGGTAATGAAGGAGAAGCCAGGTTAGAAACAAGTGGATTTGGGTGGTTGAGAAGTTTACCATGGAAGGAACGGTATCTGGTTCTGGCCAAATCGGCAACATGTGGAACATTGAGGTCCTGATGGATGACTTGATTAAGGATTTTACGAAGGATTTTGGACTGTAAGGATTGGATTCTGGAGGAATTTAATGGTTTAGTGGAGCCCCAAAGCTCAACTCCGTATGTCCAGATATAATAGTCATGTAGATCAGTCTTTTGTAATGGATTGGCAATTTAGACGGTTTGTCTCATAAATGTTGCAATAGTTGGATTCGACGACAGGGGTAAGATCAACATTATTAAAGGAGACTGTAGTCGGTAGGTTTACAACGAAGGGTGATTTGATGGAATTTGTTGGGATTTCGATCCTATATTAAATATAGACTCTGAGTTTTTTAATGAACGAGTAAATGTTGTAATAGTCGGAATCGGCGAGGAGTTTCTTGTCTTTTTAGTCTTGTAGGAGGATTCCATGTCAGTCGTTTGTCGAGATGTAGTCCTAAGTAACGGATCCGTTCGAAAGGAATAAGTGGGGTATTATTAAAGGATACTGTAGGGCAAGAGGTCATGGGTTTTATGTAAAATCTGAATAGCCTTTTAAACAAACAGTAGGTTACATTTCGATTCTTATGAGTGTTCTAAAACGTTACATCCTGTTAAATGGGAGTTCAAGGAAAACACTTTAAACGGGAGTTCAACAAGCGTTAAGTATCCGTAAGAAGTGAACATAACTTCATGACTTTCCTTATTGTTATCTAATGACTGTGCGGTGAGAAAGAATGGTTTTAACTGCAACTTTGTCCATGTCTGATTGCCAATGGTCTACTAACGAGAAGCTTAACCATGTGCAATAATTTCCTTATTTCATTATATTTATAATTTTGTTTCAATTTGTCATGTTATAGATTTAATTAGAAAGCAAGTAAATGTAGTTAGAATCAAATTCCTACGAATCCATAATGTCATGTAGTACCTTGCGATAAATCTGTATGTCGAAATTCGTTGCATTTTGTAGTGTCTTGATTGTGACATATGATTTTATAAATGCTGGTAAATAATTATTTCGCATATGAAACAGAGCGTGTTGAAACAAAAGTTCCGTATCAGAAAAGTTTTACTCAGCACGTGTGGGTGGAAGAGTTGCTAAGACACAAGAGCAAATCTGCAGTTCTTAAAGACCTACCTACTGAACCTTGGGAAACTCCCTTCGAGCTGACAATGAAGAACTTTAGAGAAATGAGTAACAGCGACAACCATCCCCTTTATTTTTAGCATTCTTAATGTAAACATTTGAAGAAAAAAAAATCTAATTTTGTGTGTACTTAGCCTTAGAATCGATGATGATTTTCTTGAACTATGATCCCCCATGACCAAAAAAGCCCATCTGACCAAAAAATTTTCTTTTTATTTTGTATTGGACGTATTCCATAGATCGTGCCATAGACTGGGGTTACTTTGTGATGGCTCCTCTTGGTTTGGGACAGTCTGTAAGAAGACCACAGCAGAGGAAGTAATGCCAGTCTGTGGTGCTATGTTTCAAATACGTCCATTCCAAAATAGAATCAAAAACAATTTTTTTTGTAAAATGTGTTACAATTTAAAGCAGAGTTATATATTTTTTTAAATATTAAAATATGATCAATACAGCAGTTAACGTTGATGAAAAAGTAATTATGAAGTTATAAACTTTACGATAATTTTACTACTTTAGTAAATCCTCGACTATATCAATGCAATAAAGATATAAAAATGTTACAGCATGTACTTACTGTGTATTTTTTTTTATCTGATATTTACCTAAATTTAAATATTTAAGGGCAAATAAGAGGACAGCAAACCAAAAAAAAGTCTTTCAGATTTTTTATTAGATTTGTCTTGAACGAATTACTGCTCTTCCTTAATTTGTTCGCTTTAGAGACTGACTTTTCGTAATATTTCTAAAACTTCTAACGTAATATTCTAAAGCCTTCTTTCAATCTTTTATGCTAAAAGTTTAAGCAAATGACTTCTGCAATATTTTCGGAGACAGAAATTACTCGTATTTTTTACGATATGAGTATAAGTTACACTATTATTTTGTGAGACGTTAAAGTAGGCCTTGGAAAAAGTGAAAATCGATTATTAAGTTACAACTAACAAGAATTTAATTGTAAGATCTTATTGAAAATGGACTGTTTACTGTCGTATTTCCCCCGAGAATGATAGACTACTTCACCGTACCTTAGTCGTTGGACTGGAGTGGGAGTTCATTTCTTATTTTTTCATATTTTTGGGTGTTTATCAGAGTATATAGGAAGTTGTTTTCTGAACAGAAAAAATCATAAAAGGTGAATTTCAGTCAAAGTATTGTCCTGTCCAAAGGAACCTTTCAATGAAAAAATGTTTAATACCCCTTCAGCCCCACCATAGTGATTTAAAGTTTTTTTTTATGTATTTCTTTATTACCAGATCGGCCTAGTGGTATTTACATGTTTATTATAACAATTATAAGATTTGGTTTTAACAATTGATAATGTGGTAGTATTAAGCACAATGGAACCCTAATGATTTACAATGTTATAATTATTGAACTATTTTGATTTTTAAAAACGCCGTTTTTCAATTTCAGGCGCTTTTTAAATATTACTCGATTTAACTATCTTAGTCTCTCCTCTTCTCGTTTTAAGCTAATATTTCAAAAGTGATATACGACCATCGCTCTCTGGGGGTCTTAGCGGGGCGGATCCGGCGTGGAAGGATTTTTTTGTGTTATGATCTCTTCTTGCGAAATTGTGACATGTCGTACATCGACTAACCTACTCGCTATAATTGTCTGTTTAAAAAGTCAGATAATTAAGGCTAGCATGAAGGGCGTGAGTGAAGGGTTTTACGCCGTTTTTTAATTTCAGCTTTTTAAACCCTCTCTTATAATACTAATCACATCAATAACACCTGAAACTCACCAAAGAGAAGTGAGTGAAAAAAATAACTAAAATAATATACCTAAGAAATAATTATAAATATGTAATAGAAACAAACAAAAGACTAACATTTGTTATATGAAATAAATGAATTGCATACTAAAAAAAAAAATAATTTGAGGAAAATGAAAATAAATATTGATTTCAGTGCAGGTTTGTAGAGTTGAAGAGTTTTTCTTCCTTCTGCCCACCGAATTTCTTACGTAATTTTTAGTGTTAATGAAATAACTAAATCCTTTTCACCCACCCCACCCAAAAAAATAGAAGAAATGAGACCTTAATGATGTAGCTCTGTGCACACAACTTCTTTTTCTGGATTGACAGCTATAGTTAGCTCTCTTTAAGTTACTTAACAATTTTATCACAAGAAATTTCAGTAAATAATCTCAGGAAACATATTTTGTAAAAATATATTCCACTATAGGCCTAACTGATGCCATCAGTTCCTTTCGACTTTAAAATTGTAACTTTTGACTCCAAACTTTGTTCACTTGTTGTGAAGAATGCTAATGTTTATGCTATATGAAGTTTACATCAACTAACATCCATTCTCGCACAGTGTCCTCGATAAACGGGCCCCCAAGAGCCGAGACAGAGCGACTCCGTTGGCGCCCTGTTACCCCGCATCGATCTGGACTTACTTTCACCACGGCTCTCAACATCTGCAGTCTGATGTTCTCCTCATTTCTTGCAGAAGACGTACAGCAGAACTGAATGGGTGAATGCTTTATGGAACATCACTTTACCGATTTGTCCTAATTAAACTTGTAAATAACATTACAAGAACTCCTGATCCATTGTTCTCAAATGAGTATTTTTCCTTCGTAACTTTGGAGGATAAAAATATCAAGCTATAACAGTGTGAAGAAAATGTTAACACAAATAAGAAATAGTATTCTGATTCAATATTATCTTAAACCTCTGATGTAGATTCTTGCTCTGATTACTTTTCTACGTGGTTAACCCCAAAATCAGGTGAAAACCATGGACTACTTTCTTAATACAGATGCTAATCATTCATAATCTCCATAGCCTGTGCTTACATCAACTAACCAAGTCCTGGTAGAATGGTCATGGATGACTGGCATTGATGCTTCTAGACCAATTTATTGTTAAGATTGATGTTTGATCGTTTGTTGTTTTTAAACATCAATATATTCTTATTTGATCAATCCATCTGAGATTTGAAATAACGATATTTTTAAATCCAATTTTTTTATACAATTTTTCCACATATGAAATGTTCAGATGTAAAACATGGTGACTAATTTTTATTTTTAATTGATGTTTTTGTGATTTTAACTTTGTATAAGGATTCGTTCTGTTCGTTACCATGTTTTACGACTGAACGCCTCATTTGTTTAATAGCAAATACTTTGAGATAATAAGGAATGAAACAATTGGAAGGAAAAAACAAAACAATAGTTGTTAATTTTTATTCTTATCTTCTTTACTTAACACTATGAAAGGAGAGTATCTAAACGTTTATATTTTACATGTCCTTAGGCTTTACTTGTATACTCAAATATTACAATTTTATTAGATTGTTCACCCATTTTACTTTATCAATAGACACATATTACATTTTTTCATGAATACGAAATTAAAAATGATTATTTATTGATATGAATAACATATGAACTTAAAGATATGAGTAGGAATTCTAAACATCGATGTTTACATTAAAACTATTTGATGTTTTAAATTAAAAGTTTCATTACCATGACAAGAAATGAATGTTTCACTTTTTCCTGTATTCATAATTTTCATCGACTTATCAAGCTTCATTATTCGTAGAACCCACAAGCCAAACATCCAGATATGCTACAAGATTTTCTTACGAGTCTTATTTGGAGATATTTAAATTCCAATATTACTTCAGAACTCTTTCGACTATTTTTTTAGGAATATAGTTAGTAAAGATCCCATTAAATCGAATGGTTCCCATGAGTTGTACGCATGCCTCAGTCCTGAACCCTGTCAGGTCATCTGGGTAATTCCAATGAATCGCTGATCGAGGGAATTCAGTGGAGATATTTTTCCATAATGTTTTAACGAAAACGATAGAATCTATAAAAAAAAAAAAAGAAAGAAGTGTAGTCATAAACAACATATATCATAAACATGCAACTTATTAGTAATTAACGGGATTGGAATTTGTAATCTGAAAATTATGCAATGTTTCTTAGTCATTACATAATTTTCAAGGATTTATTGCATTTAAAAATTGAACTTTATACTATATATTTTTGATGTACTCCTTATTTCGATTCTGATATATATTCGATTGTAATATACTCTTTATTTGGCAATGCTGCCCAAATACATTAGGTTGCTATAACGAACAGCTTAGAGCAATCGATTCATTACTGGACATGTACACTTTACCATATATTAAAATTTTCCATTTTTTAAATAATAATTATCTATAGACTAAGTATGATACACTTCAAATATTTTTTTCTTTCTTAACAATTTTTTTCCCGATATTTATTAGTTTTCCTCCTTCTTCTCACACAAAGCCAAATTACAATTCACGTATTCGTTTAATATACTATTCTTCATATTTCACTCCTTCACACCTCTCCTTCCCAGTGACCCGTAAGACACGTTTGATCAATTATACAAATTAACAGAAATTATCATAAATATTAATATATAAATAAATCAGAAATAAAATAATCATAGCAGTAGAAAAGCTTAAAAATGTATATTTTTAGAATACGTGAAATAAAATATTAATTTTAAATAGTATTTTCCGATTTTCTTAAACGGTTTTATCGAACTAAAACGATTTTCATTTTATTTTATTTCCAGGCTCAATTTCCATGATTAATCCAATTTCAATTCGTTGCTCTCTGATTTATAAAACCCCTCAGCATAGATTCATTAAGATTTGCTAAGAATAGTGATTGTATACTAATTATTTATTATAAAATTGAAGGATTTCAACTAAAGAGTTTTTAGCTAAGAAATTTAATAAAACGATTTTTCAACTCAAAATGCTTCTTTCTTACCTCAATCTTTAACGAAGGCTCTTAAGACCCAAAACTGAAAAAGTGTTAATTTGGTCGAAGAGATTAATTAGAACTATTTAAGAGGAAGCTTTTCAATTACACATTTGACTATAAATCTGTAATTTTTGAACAGCTGAAATTAGCAAGGTGCAGTTTAAGTTATATAAATAATAGATACAAGTCTGGGTTCCCTTTCTTTTCAAGTTAAAACTGAATAATATAGACAGAGAATTTTTTTTTAAACTTTTTTATTTTAAAAACTTGTTTTTTACGGCTATAGTTGCAGTCATTAGGTTGGCTGTTGCATTTCCAATTTGTTTTTTTTTAAATCACATATCACTGATTTGCTTGAATAGTGGCACAACTAACAAAAAAAAAGTTATGTTTTTAATTTTTTGCTTTGTGTGGCAGATTGTAATATCTATCAATAAATAAATCTATCTCTCTCAAAAAAAAAAAAAAATTTTTTTGCTTGAGGTATTCAATAGATTGTACCGTGGGCTAGAGTCGATTTATAACAGCTCTAATTACTTTACTGAGGCCCTTCAGTAAAGAAAGTAACGCAGTCTACTATCTTTGGCACACGTCCAAATCTATATAAAATAATTTTTTTTTTTGTCAGCTGTGATTGAACAGCCACTAATCTGGCAAAGAAGCTATATATTTCCCAATTTTTTTTGACAATCACTGCTACAAACCCTTAAAGATTATGTTTTGTTTTTTTACTTCCTAACTACCGAAGTTAGGGAATGTTTTTATACACGTAGGTTATTGAATTCAGAATATGTTCTAGCAATCGAAAATTTTCACTCGCATGTTACTAGGTAGACATCAAGGAACATATTTAGTCCTATTTCTGCCTGTCTTGTCTTTAGGTAAATTTGTGTTCGGCCATAATCGATAGAACTGTTAATCCTATTTTCATGAAATTTCTCTGACGCATGCGTCAACGTTTTTTACGACACCTATATTTCGAAAACGGCTTGTCTAATTTGGCCAAAATTAGAAGGGAAGTTGGAGAGTAATATGGAAATGGCCCGGTATAAATTTAATTTAATTCCATCTTCTATTTACATCAGCACGCGTAAAAACGAGGCACGGATGTTTCAAACAGGGAGGATTCGTGTGTAGATTTTATTCTCAAATCATAATCAAATTTATTAAAATAATAAAATGTAAATTGTGAGCCTCATAACCTATTTGTTGAGTAGAAAATCACCAATATTATCATAAAATGATATTCAGGTCTCCTTAAAATGCAAATATACTGTTAAGGGAGCTTACAACCCTCATCTTAATGGAATGAAAATTATAATACAATTTATCCTCAAATCTTCAAATATATCTTCATCTTTTTTTAAATATGCTAAAATAACTATAACCCTTCATCATACAATAGTATTAACCATTAAAAGATTTTTGCATTTTGAATTGAACCTTGTATGATATAATTTGACTGGAGTGTTCAAAATCATTTAAGAATAATATTTTTTTTAATTATTTATTTAATGTAATTTACAACTGTACAAAATAATACAATAGGTAAATATGTAGTACGTTTCATATACACTTGAAAATCTTGGGAAGGAACCACCCATTGGTGGTACTTCAAACATTAATTTAAATTAGAAGGTCCTGTGGCCATCTTCTTTTCAGACGCCTCGGAGGATTATCAGGGATTGTTAAGGATGAAAGATTAAGAATTAATGGGTTAGGATGGTTAAGGAGTTTGGAATGAAAAGACGCATATCTGTTTTGGGTCAAATCTGTAACGAATATGATGTTGAGGTCTTTGTGAATGAGTTTATTTGTGACGTAATAAGGAGCATCAAGGATTTTACGTAGGATTTTTTATTGTAACGATTGGATGCGGGAAGAATTTGATGGTTTGGTGGAACCCCAGAGCTCAATTCCATATGTCCAAATTGGTCTGATTATTGTAGTGTATACTAATTTTTTGTAGTGAATGGGAAGTTTAAGCGTTTGTCAAGTAAGTGTTGTAGCAATCGGAATCTACGAGCAGTTTCTTGTCGTTTCAGTCTTGTGTGTGGATTCCAAGTAAGTCTCTTGTCAAGATGGAGTCCTAGTATCGAAAAGTAAGTAAATAGTATTGAAAAGTATCGAATCTGTTCAACCGGCTAGAATAATATTTAATGAAGGATTTCGTAAGTGGCAGGATTTTATTTGCCAACAGCTGTTCCTAACCTGCCAAAATTCTTGACCTCATTCACCGGTAGTATTAAACTTGTCCTTTTTTCTTGTTAATGCATTATTAATGATGTAGAATTTATTTATTAGTTATAGTTGTATTATTCAATCAACAAATCATTAAACTCCAAGCCTCTGTTAGTAAATATATTCATGGGAATTTAAATAAAATATTAAAGAGCTGAAGTGAATTTTAACTAACGTCATTACACTTTAGCTGATAACACTCCAGTGTGAGAAGTTAAATTGAATTATGAAAGAAGAATAAGGAGACTGAGATGAACGAGCTCAACAAGACAATGAGCTGATTGCGCTCCTCTTGATTCAATTCTCTTCGCTTCTACTTAACAACATTCTTCTTATCTCTTTAAGCTTCACCATGTGCACCTTTAAAAGTATTCTGACCTAATATCAACGTGGTTTCACTAACCCTTGATGATTTGGGGAATCTACGCCTTCCTAAAGTTTTTACCTCTGAGGTATAGTTGAGTATCTCTTGTACCAGTTGTATGGGGATCATGCTTTAAAAAAACAATAAATTAACTTTAATTATATTATTTCAAAATTTTTTGAGACAAGGTAATTATTGATTAAATAAATCAAAAATTAGTATTCAATTCTGTCTCAACACTTTATTTTTCACTAGTCCAACGTTTCGGCCATTCTAGCCATCTTCAAGGACATCTTCATATATCACCACAGATAAATGGTTTGTTATATGGTGGTGCATTTAATTGTTGATAATCTTATAGAGGAAAATTAATAGGTTTTTTAAAATGTTAAATTTTAAATAAATAGGTTTTTAACTTGTAATAAATTAAATGACCTGGGCAGAATAGCCTGCAAAAGAAACTTTAAATTAATGTGAGGAAGAGATTGTATTGAAGATGTCCTTAAAGATGGCTAGAATAGCCGAAACGTTGGACTAGTGAAAAATAAAGTGTTGAGACAGAATTGGATACTAATTTTTGATCTATTTAATCAATAAATTAACTTTTATACGGAGAGAAACGCTTGTTCGTTAACTTAGAGAATTATGATGAGTCCTACACTTTGACCGTTGTGGCAAACTTTTTTGCATTATACAGAAGTATAGATAACTACTTCCTAGGCCAATGGTTTCCAGCCCTTTTTTTGGCAGCGTAACCATTTTGGTAGAAGTGTGAAAATGTTCAAACCCTTTTGATGGAAGTAGGAAACTGGCGGAGCCCCATCATTGTCATTCGATACCAATAAAGTGATCCGCTTTTTCAACAAAAGTTAAAAAACACCAGGATACCAACAAAACAACAACTGCGTTGATTTGACTTGGAGTAACCCATTCCTAAATTATTTTGTAGAACCCCGGTTGGAAATCACTGCCCAAGAACAATGCTTCAGGAATTAAATCTTTTTAAAAAAATAGAGTGCGGTGCGCACTATCACTTACTATCCTTCTTTGAATTAAAACTAATCTTCGCTCGTTTCAGAACTGATATTTCCATGTTGTGGTAATACTTTCCCGTACTAATTTTCCAAATGAGCCCTTCATTTGACAGATGGACTAACTCTAATTGCATCAGTTTTCATGAATGTACTTTTAATTTTCTTTATCGTTGCAAAATTTTAACATTTTTCTTCTATAGAAGTATAAATATGTAACTTTAGTTTCGTACGAGTTATCATTTGTGTGTGTGTATTTCCGTTGAAAATTCATGTGCGGAATTTTTCACGATCGCAATTATTCCCTCTAAATTTCATATACTGATAAGCGAAAATAAAATAATAATAACATGGAATTAGAGGATTTAGTAAAATATTAATATTTATTTTTTTACTCGAAACAATGAAATTTCCACCTACATCTGTGAAGTTGATATCGCTATGTTAAATTCCTTTATGAAGGAGGTCTTTACATTCAGAACCATAAAGTGCGAAGTATCTCTACATTTGTGAGTATACAATATATATATTCTCGTCAGGTCCCAGAAATGTGTTCGTACAACTGAACGATGTTATAAAGGCAGAAAGTTTAACGTAATAGTTATAAGTTAGCACTAACTTTCTTCTTTACTCCACCTATTCATCATTTCAACTCAACGTCTTGCAATCAATATTCCTCAATAGATGTGTCTCGCGAATTTCACAAAACCACCATATGAACATAGATTGTTGATTAAAGCTTTCTTAAATATCCTATGTCAGGGTTTTATCAGATGAGTGGTTTTTAATAATGCAGTGTCTGAAGAGTTTTGTCCTTATCTGAGATCCCATAATGGTCGGTATCAGTAAATAAAGATTACAATGGACCATATTCTGTCCCCACTATAATTTACTGCTAATTAGCAGCATTTTTTTTCGAACTGGAATTGTTCTATTTATTCACGAATATTTTTAAACATATACTTATAACAAGTGTGAGAAGCAGAGTTCCTTTGTTTACTTTTTATGGTGTTACCTGAAAGGTTCTAAACAAAAAAAATGCACTTTTAAGCAACTTTATTTTCGCTGTGGGTCTCCCCTTTGCCCCAAGTTAGGAGAGGTTGTAGTCCGCGAATGGTTCAATTTAGTGGTCCAATGGGCTCAACGAATTGGGATCCACTGTTCTAAGTCAATCAATAGGGGTTATTGAAGTGCCCAAAACCTTAAAAACCGGGATAAAAATTGCGGGATGGAGGGAAAAGTTTAGACCCCAAAATAAGCATACGCTTTTCAGCCAATCTGATATAATTGGAAGCAGCTAGTTGTGTCGAAATGCATTGGACTGGGAAAAATACACATTGAAATACACCCCATCCCAATCTGATGATCTTAAATACAGTGTAAGTCGATTATTTTCGAGTAAAATACAACACAAATAGAACTTTACATAAATTATATTGCAGTCTACTTCAATCTCAATTATAATTTCAGTAAAATTATAATTGTTCCGTCACTGAACTCCGGAAATCTTTTAAAATTAATTGAGCTAGAAATTAGTAATCAGTGATCAATTAAACTAGCAAAATAGTTGGTACACAAGCCAATCAAATTGTGTATATTTTTCAGCTCTCAACTGAAAGGTCAACTACCCACTTTATACACAATGGCTGGCTGGCAATGGATTTTAAACTCGTCCTTCCTCGCAGTAGATATTGAATGTAATAATAATTCACTATTCTCCATCGATGGGGCAACTTATACCGCAACATCAGTTTAAATTACTTTACAATTTACGAAAATAGATCGTTCAATATTTCGCGCACAACCTAAACATTCCAACAATTTAAACTAAATTTCCCAACTATCTAGGAAATGAATTTGAAGAATAATTCCTGAAATTCGCACTCTACCTGAACCTTTCTAAACAACATTTATGAGCTATTTTAGGTTTTGTGTAATGTTTTGTCACATTTTTCGTAGTTTTTTTTAACAAGATTAGGAATTTTTTTTTTGAGATTTCAAATTACAGGGGGAGGGGGTTGACACTCCCCTTACTATTCCCAAGACGGAGTCCCAGAATATTTCAACGAAAGCTATGCAGAAAAAAAAATTGAAAACTAGGTCTATGACCACAATAATTTATTCTGGCAGAAGAATAACACAAAAAGAGAGAGGATGAGCTTATATGGGCACCAAGGACAACGCTAGGATATTGAGAAGCACTGTTTTACACAATGTTCATTTTCTGCAAAGTCCCCCTCCTAAAAGAGCGAATCAAAACCCTTTAGTTCCGTTACGTCACAGGTATTAGGTCATTGCCGACAGTGAACAGCTGGCGACGAGATGCCTACCTGCTCTTTGAGGCTTTACTATCCAGCTAGCTGATCCTCAGGGCTGATATGACAAGCAATGTGGTGTGTCTCGTAGTGGGTGCGGCATTCCGGTGTTCTTGTGGTACGTATCGTTAGAGAATGGATCATTGCTATGGTTGCTGCTTGCTTCTTGTTATATATCATGCTAGTTTGAAGTAGAAAATGTAACTTTATCGACGATAAAGTTTTGTACTTTCACTTGCTTGTTTGAAATATACATTAAGGGAAATTATTGCGATCGTGCGAAATTTCGGATTCGAGTTTTCGATTGAAATACATTTTTTTGGTCACCTGGGTGCAAATAACCTAGTCTCGCAAAATCCTCAAAAACATAAAAAATCGTACAAAACTGACATATGCATGGAATGTGGCAGCAACTTTTCGATGAAATTGGCCGATCAGAAGTACCGCCTTATGAAATCAATTTTTTATATTTTTTCGAAAACGACTCTAACAATTTTGATTAAACTTAGCATGACATCGTGTAATTAAATCATTTTTTTAATATCAGCTAGGCCTGATTCTCATTAAAATACTGTGGCAGGGCTTAAATGACGTATTTAAAAAAATATATTATTTAAAATATATAAAAATATTTTATATTTAAAGAACCTTTAAATTTGTTATATGAAAACAAATAAGCAGTTCTCATTGTTATCTACAATAATCTTAAGATAAATACTAAATATAAAAGAATTTCATGAATAACTAAAGAAGGAAACGGAAGAATAGACACCCGATTCGGGAAAAGCCTAAACCGCCCTATCTTTCCCAAATGCATCATTATCCGGCTTCATTATTTTGTTAAAGTGTTGTGTTGCTGATAGGAACAAAATTTATATTAGTTATTCCCGCATCGAAAATTAAATAATTTTGTTAAAAATGTGGTATTAAATTTGTTTATGTCGAAAAATACAAGAACAACCATGACTTCAACACAACCCCACCAATCTACACAAAACCTAGGGGATGTATGTAGAGTGGTAGGTAAAGTCGTGAAATGCGCGCGCCGCGCTATATTGTTTTAATTTTATTTGTTTGGAGAGAGAATATTCCTTATAAGGTTTCTCGTTTTTATCAGAGACGAGAACACACATTCTACTAAAAACGAAACACCTGATTCATCTTAAGAAAGATAAAGAATCTCGAATCACGCTGCTATCAGGAAAATTATTACAAGTTCTCTTCAGAGTACAAAAGTCTACTCAATCACATTAAGAGAGGCTGACAAACACCTTAGATATGTCATAGAGATTAAATATAAAATTATTCACATGAAACTTTAGAATCGGTAAGCTTACACAATGGATCTATTTCCAATATGATTGAATTTAACTTTATTTAATTACAAAAATATACGAATTTATATCTACCGATATCATTGTACCTTTTGGCCTTAAAACTTTATATTTAATATAAAATCAATATCATTGGAAATGCTTTAAGAGAATTGGTAGATGTTCCAAACAATTAAATGGTTATAACTTATCATTAGGGATTTGTGAAGTGTATAAACAATATTTATATGCATCATGTGTGTATTATAATTCTGAAGTAGTTTTTAATTTACAAATTATGGCTCAAAAAATTATTTCTCCCTAAATATTTTTATGAAGTCTTGTTAATTCTGTAAATATGACAGGAAAAATTAATGAATTTCATAGTTTACATAATTCTGTAAGCTGATAAATTGTTTTTAAAGAAATAATTAGAACCTTTTTATATTTCGAATTTTTTATAACTCAAAAATTTTAATTTTTTAATTTACATTAAAACTCAAATGAAGAATGCTTCATTATGGATCAGCATCTGAGTCTAATTGGATTATTAGCAAAAATGAGTTTTTATTTAAAATAAAAATTAACAATTTCGATTATACACCTATCGAACAGAACCGCTACTTTGGACAGCTGGACAAACGACTAACACAAGACTGAAATCCTGTCTTTTAAGTCTTGTGTTAGTCGTTTGCTATCGTATTATTGTTATGCGGCTTTTAGCGAACAAGATTATTAGCTCTATAAAATTATTCTATTTTCAATATTAATTCCATAACTATTTAGTATTTAATAAATGTTTAAATCCAAAGAAAACCCATCAAATCACCTTCACCCTTCGTCGTAAACCACTGCCCTACAGTCTCCTTTAATAATGTTGATCTTACTCCTGTTGAACAGATCCGCTACCTTGGACTACAACTGGACAAACGACTAACCTGGAATTCTCTCACAAGGCTGAAAAGACAGGAAACTGAATGTTGATTTTTACTATTACAGCACTTACTAGACAAACGGTCTAAACTTCCATTTCATTACAAAAGACTGATCTACATGACTGTAATAAGGCCAATCTGGACATACGGAGTTGAGCTTTGGGGCTCCACTAAACCTTCGAATTCCTCTCGTATACAATCATTGCAATCCAAAATCCTCAATGCTCCTTACTTTGTCACAAATAAAATCATACATAGAGACCTTAATGTTCCCTATGTAACCGATCTAGCCCGAACCAGATATCACTCCTTCCATTATAAACTCCCAAGCCACCCAAACCCACTAGTTTCTAACCTTCCTTCCTCTTCCATTCCTGACAATCTTCCGCCTGAAAAGAAGATCGCCACGAGACCTGCTAACGTAAAACATAATTAGAGTGCTACCAATGGGTAGTTTCTCTTCTCGCCTGTATCACTCCATTTTAATTGAGGTAAAATTTACTAAATGTAATATAATGTACAGTTGTAAATATCAATAAATAAATAAATTTAAAAAAAATTGAATTATAGATATGAACTGTAAAATGAAGTTATGTTTTTAATGACATTAAGACCATTGTTCTGATTTCAAAGATACCTCTTAAAGTGCAAAATAAATCTAAAGATGCATGATTACAGAAAGAAAGAATTCAGAAAGTAATGCAATTTTTATAGATAACATAAGTGAAAAATTTGTCAAATCTATTGTGTTCGCTAACATGACATCCCTACCGCTTTTGGTGCAAAGTGCAGTACAGAAATAGTTTGTTGTATCTTTGCTAAGATTTGTCCTTTTAAATGCAATCTAGAATCTTCGGGAAATGTATGGTTTGTACTTATATGAATAAACAAAAAAAAGGTAAACGGTTTTCTACAAGAACTTGGCCAGATTACTTTTTAATAACGTGGATCCAATGTACTGTACTGTATCTTTGTACTGGTCAGTATTAAAGGATTCTTTTTTTCTGAGAGAGAATTTTACACTTTTAATGTGATAGTGTATTCTATTTTCCACTAAATATAAATTTTTATTTTTTTAATTATGCGCAAGTAAAAATTATTTTTCGTCGTGACTTTTTTCTTCTTTTTCTCGGAGATGTACAATACTTTAAATTAAAGGATGAAACTTTTGATAAGTTTCATCATCTACATTAGAACCATTTTATGGTTACATTCTGTAGGAAAATATATTTTTTGGCTGTATATTCGCTATTGTGCACAGATTGTCTATTTTGGTGAACAACTACCGGAGACCGAAACAGTACAAAAAAAAAATTACAACTATCAGTTCAAGAGATAACATGCCACCGAGATGCCAATGGCTGCATTTTTCCCCCTTTTCTTTTCCTTTGTGCAATATTGCATTGCAAGTCTGCCATAAATACTATATTTATCTTCCGCATTCCCCGCGGTTCCTTTATACCTTATGACGGGCTAGGAATGAAACTGGTCATAAAAAGATTTATTAAAACTGTAAGTAATTGTAATTACTATATATCAATTTTTTTCTTATTTAATAATTTTACCCTACGTATTGTATTGTATGGTAAAAAATGTAAATTGTATATTTTACATAATAGATGGAATAAATTCATAATGAAATATTAATATTTTACTGTTACCTCATCCTTACATTAAAATGCTCTTAAGCATCCTCATTTCATCAATAATTCCTTAAATCAATTTTTTTTTTTGTGAAATGTTTTCTAAATTTTAACGTAAACATGACTCATTATTATTCTGATGAAATTATTTATTTAAGACAAGGAGTTTAGCTATGAATCAGCCTCGCGGTGTTTTTCGACCTCCTACTGTCAACTGATAATGAGAATCTTGATAATACGTACTTGCCAAAGGTCTGTCGACATTTAAACGAATATCGGTAAAACCACAGGTTATAGGTAGGTTATTGAATATTATTAATTTATATTCTTTTGTATAATTAATACTTTTCTTCTAACATAATTATAAACGATTTGTAATCAATCTCATGTATGCCATCTTGTTTACTTATTAACAATTATCTACATCACCAAGAATAGTCCATACAAACAAACACCTGTTTTATTTCCCCCGAGTTTATTCTAATTTTCCCTTCAAAGGCTACACTAAACTGCGTAGACACTATCGGCATCTTGATCATGCTGGTTTTAACCTCAAAGGCTTACACATATGTACTTCTTGTATCACCACTCTTGCGATCGTTGACATATATCTTCTTCAACCTTATCTATTGTGGAGATACCAGTCTCAGGCATGGTCTTGCATAGAAGATATATATGATGTATTATTTTTTAAAAAAAAATTATTTTATTACATTAAAGCATCGCTTCTCCTTGTTATTAAAAGAGCTATTTTACAACTTGAAAAGATCTCTTTGTTTTTACTAAGTATGATTTAATCGAGTGCCAATGAGTAAGTTAATTGACTAAAGCCAGTTCCTGTATATTAATTTACCTATCTATTCTATTTATTTTTTTTCAAGTGGTTTGTTTTCATATCCGGGTTGTAAACATTTAGCATTTTTCTTCCATCGTTGATCACTTTGACGTGCAAAGCCAAGGCTGCTTGGACTGAAAATAACGTGTTTATTTCGTATAATTGTGTAATAAAAAACCTTACTTGTAAGGCATATATTTCTTTTTAGAGTTGAGAAAGTGTTTTGTAGAAACGACATCCCTGTGAGCCAAGTCGTTACTTCCTTCATAAATGGACAGCTCTTTTTTTTTTGGCTTTACCTTACTTGAAATCCATCTTCATGGTTTTGTGGCATAAAACGGTGCTTATCATTAATTTATTTAAGTTACGCACCATTGACAATCAAGAATTAAGTGCTTTCAAAAGAATAACCTACTAGAATAGATTCAACTTATCTTAATATCTTCTTTAATTTGAAAAAGATTTAATTTTTCGACAGTCGTTAGCTGATCCCAAGTTCCAGGAAAATATTATACATTTTTTTTTTTAATTTGGATTAAGGCTTATTATCATATATTATTATCATTTTGAATTTTTTATTATCGTTTATTTATTAATTTATAATTATATTTATATTTAACTAATATTTTCATTTGTGGCCCCGAAAACCTGGGTCCTGGGGATTTTGCCCCTTCCTGACGGTGTGCTTGCCGCCATATAAAATTTTACCCAAGAATTAATTCTGGGACTGATCCACTATACTTCGTAACAATAATGAAGTGTAATATGTTTGACTAAAAGTTTTACTTTAAGATTGTCAATATTGAGAATGTTTTGACGCTACCCTTGCAAGACCAAGGCAACAGAGGTCTAATGTTGTGCCAAGATACCGTGCCAAGACAAGTGGGCACAGTTAACAGAGGTCCTCAACCCAAACCACCTGGCCCAAGGACCATTCGTTAGGATAGAACAAGAACTATTGCATAAAGAATCGCTTCGGCTCTCAGCAATATTTTTACTAATAATTATATTTTATTTTCAAACTATACGAAAAATGGTAGGATGTTTGTTACTTGAGCAGGGGGAGTATATGTAACTCCAAAAAACATCACCTCCAAAATCTATAATGATTATAACATAGCGATTACAACAGCACCAAAGATTTTCCGAATAAACCCTAATTACTTTAATGTGAATACCTGATTTTAAAGGTCAACAAAAGTTCCTGATGGTGTTGGACTAGTAAGCAGAAAATCTTTTTAACAATACTTTCAATATTTACAAAGAAATAAAGTAAATATCAATACCTGAACCTGAAGTTTCTTCATTAAGTTGAGCGTTACGCTTTCAAATATTTCGTTAAACAGCATTGGTTCATCTGATGCGCACGCAGGAATCGAAGGAACTTTTCATCAGAATTTAAACGCGCTTGTTGTTACATTAAAATATTACGTTGTTCCATTAATTTTATATATTATTGCCAAGGTCAGGATAGCTTGAATGCAGCAACCGGTACAAAAGACTTGGATGAAAGCAACTCGAACAGGAAACTGATTAGGGGGGAAGATATAACGAAATGAATCATAAAAAACGATAATGAAATCGTGTATATTCAAATACTGTCTCAAGAAAACTCGGAAAATCGATTTTTGATTAGTGAAATCATGAAATACTTCTTCAAAATCTATTTATTTAATTATATTTTTTTCTATCAATATCAGTTGAATCTATCTTGAGGCAATCCTACTTCTCAGTTCATTTGTGATTCTTTTCAACTTATCGATCACAGGAGTCAGATCCCTACGGACTGCGGGGCCCTGGAACCGGACCCAATAGGGCCAGGGGGTGACAGATAACACTGGTGCACCTACACCGTTTTAATCCATTTCGAATATACAAAAAAAAAATTCTATTCGTAGTTTTGATTTATGTGTAATTTAAAAAAGAAAAGAACCACACTTTCATATCATCACCTCGAAAAATGAAATAATTAGAAGCTGCTAATTTTATATAATGGTGAAACAACATCAATGTGAATAATAACTTGCAAATGAGCTAAAATAATTATGTACATATTTTAAATATAGCAAGAAATCGTTGAAGGATCGTTGTTATGGCAAAGATATGGTGTGAGCACATTGCGCAAGCGCATTGATCAGCTGATGCCATGAAACACAGGTGACCTCCGCGCTCAGAACCAGTACCCTACTGTACGTTGGAGTGTGAAGTCCGTAGTGGTGTGTTTGATCCTCCCTGTTATCGATTTTGTTGTCCTTTTCTCATCATCATCAACAGGGGATTTAACAGAACATCCACCCCAGTTAGTCATTAATGAAGTTACATCTGGATTACGATACTCCATATACTATATAGAAGTTATATCGCAGTGTTTTAGCGTCTTATAAATTAAATCGTAAGTAATGAGACATTCAACTTGCATTTCCAGACTTTGCCCTGCACCCTGAAGTTGTTTTATCTTGACTAGGTCAGAATTCAGTCCTTTAAAACTGTCATTATATGAAAGTCAATTTTTTTTTAAATGATTTACTACTTAACTTAAACTTCAGTCTGAAGTTTCATGTTAAAAAAAAAAAATGATAGTATTATATTCCAAAATCGCTTTACAGGAAAAGCTGTTTTATTATCATAGTTATTAATTCATAATCCATCATATTACCCAACTGGTTTTCTTTTTCTTAACATTTATTATCATATTTCAGGCTTTAATATGAATTACTTAGGGAAAGTGATAAACAACTGCAAATACATTTATAATGAAATAAATGCTGCAACACTAACAGGAGCAATTGATGTTGTTGTTGTCGAGCAGCCTGATGGAACATACACCTGTTCACCATTCCATGTTAGGTTCGGAAAGATGGGTGTTCTCCGAAGCAAGGAAAAAATTGTAAGAATCTCCATTTTTTTAACTTATTTTATGAGATTTTTCATAAAACTATGAATGTATAATGTTTGATATTTTGATTAATTTTGCTTTTTATTATTAACAATTAATGTTGTTGTTTATTACTGGGTTTTGACTTATTCTAGTTTATCTTTATATTTCATTTCACTCCATATCTATTAGGAAAGAAATTTTATTTTAAATCTATGAAGTGACAGATGTGATTTCTCCTTAACATTTATTCTGTTGTTAGTTATACTGATTGATGATCAGAATCTCTAATTGTTAAAAATTGCATAAAGAACATCTATGTTAGCCAAATGAATTTTTTCAATGGATAAATTCAAATATTGGTCTCTCACTTCATATTTTCTCCTCTTATACTCTTACTAATATTTAGTTGTTAATGTTTATTCAACCGATCCCATCTCTTGCATATATTTTAAAATCTCTTTCCAATTAATTTATTTGAACAACACATTTTTTATTAAAAAAATTTTAAACCAAATTTGTTCTGTAAGATTATTGCCTAACCACTTAATTTTCATTATAGTTTTCTTGATTAAATTAACAATATACTAACGGACTTTTTATCTCTTTATTATCCATGATACACATTGCAGTCTGTGATAAATTTTCATTTTTAAAAATATATTCTGATCAGAGCTTGCATGTTGAAAACTATTTCACGAATTAAGTGTCACAAAAAAATGATAACAGTTGTTATCATCATTGAGTATATTACTTCTAATTTAATTGATAGTTTTCCCTATTTTACTCTGACCTTGGCTATTGTTTTTTAAATTTATTTATTTGATTTTATTAGTCATTTTTTGTTTGAGTTTAATAGTTTCATGGTTTATACTCAATTGTCATTGTTACAAACAAGATGGACAATTAATTCTTAATTATTGGTTATTTCATAATCCAAAAAAAGAGCCAAGTCCATTTTCCCATTTTTTATATTTATTTATTTTTTTAAACGTTTTTATTGTTAAATTATTGTGAGGTAAAAACAAATTCTTCCAAAATCAGTTAAACCACAAATGATTCAACAGTTTTTTTAAGTAATCCTTTCACTTCATAACAATCCAAAATAAAAAGTGCCTGGTATTGGAATGCAACATCCATTTCTTTATGTTTCACAGTATTGGATTATTTCTCTTTATGATTATTTCAAATACAATTCAGTTACTCCCACTGAATAAAATGCCTGTATTTTCCTGAAATGAGATCTTTTTCTTTAAGTAGAAGAATTGTTGATTTTCTTTTAAAATGTGTCAATGGATCTATTTTCTAAATTATGTTAATTTACTGAATAGTTGTTTATCTTTAATACTTTTGAACTTTATTGTTTAGTACATTGTAAAATGTCAATTAAGGAATTATTGATTAATAATATGATAAACTTATATAGAAAGAAAATAGCATTTTTAATGCCTTTATTTCTTAAAAAAGAAAGAGTTCTAAGCCTGATTTTTTATTCTTCTAGGTTGATATTGAGATTAATGGAGAGCCAGTTGATATTCACATGAAGTTAGGAGAGAGTGGAGAAGCTTTTTTCGTTGAAGAAGTCGAAGAAGAAGTTATTCCTCCTCACCTTGCTTGTTCTCCCATTCCTCCTGATTCTGGAGAGGAAACAGCTGATTGGAATAGGTAAATTAGCTGCTCTAGGAAAAAAAAAATATGGCATATTAAAAAATATATTTTTCTATTAAATTGCTTTAGGTTTTAACTATGTTTTCATAACTTGTAAATTGTTTTTGTTTATAGTGGTTAAAAATTAGTAAAATTAAGTTTTAAAAACAACTATTTTGAGAATTTCTTTTAGTAAATTAAATACAATTGCTTTGTCACAAGATACGGTGTTTTCAGAAACTATAATAGAATAACTGCACAAATATATAATAATAACATTAATTAACTTTCAGATTAGATGATGAGGATCATGGTGGAGGAGGAGTTGGACCTGGTGGAGGTGAAACTCTGAAATCCATTGCTGAAATCGTTATTGATGAATGCAGTTCCCCTGCCCAGCTGGAGACTGATCCTCCTACATCAAGCTCTACGCCAAAGACATTCAGAGCTGAAAAAGTGGATGACGAAATGGTTCTTGGAGGGTCTGTTGAATTTAGGCCGATAGTTGGTCAAAACTCAAGTACCTCATTATCTGGGCTTGATACAGATTTTGCTAAGGTACTTTTATGACATATTGTTGTATTATATTTGTACCTTCCAATGTAAAAAACAAATAATAATAAGAGCCAATTTATATATTTTAGGATGACTCGCCATCAGCAGATGAAAGATTATCAGTGACTAATGTTCCAACTTCTAATAATAACAAGAGGAAAAGGAGGAAGAAATCTACTAAGAAAAAGCAGCAGCAGAAGAGAAATAGTCTACCTGTTGAAGAAGCTAGTTCGGAAGCCATTTTCCAACTGGATGATATAGACTCCATGCAGTCTCCTGTTATTGAGAAACATGTCGAAAAGGCAAGTTTTTAAAAAGAAATTTCTTTTTAGGAAATTATTGTTGAGGGTTTGTTAAGGAATAAAATAAAAAACTATTTATCATGTTTTTTATATATCTGACTGCATCTTATAATATCATCTACATTTTATTAATGGTCAACAACACTTTCATTATTTAATTTGATATAATCTCCAAGATATAAATGTTTCATTCTTATTAGATATAAATGTCTCATTCAACCTCTTTCATGGTTGACTGTTTACTTTGTACTTTAATCATTGTTGTTTACAATATCTACACTTAGCTTAGTGAAAAATCATTTTTATTTTATTTTATTAAAATTATAGTTACTTTATTTATGTTTATATTAAAACTATTTTTTCAATAGGAAGAAACAAAACCTCTTGATCTTTCTTCTGTGCAGCTTGATGGTCATGATATCCATTTTTTCAGTGACACTGAGATCACACCTGGCACGAGGTATCTTTTTTATTTTGTTTATTTTTGCTTTGTTTTGTGATGTTGAAACTTTGCTAACAAATGGTATAAATTATCTTAAAGGTAAAAATTAAAAACAGTTTATCTGCAGATATCTTTTTTTTTATTCTAGCAATGTTATGAATTAATTAATATTAATTCAAACTAATAAAATTGGAATTTGTTTGTTTGTTGGTTGAATGAAGAATTATTTCAAAACTCATTCTTTTAGATAGATAGATGGAAAGCTTTATTTAAAATAAATTAAAATTTTCTTTCTTGATCTATTCTAAGTAATACATTCTAACTTTTTTCTAATAGATAAAGCTGATAAATTTGTGGTTTAAACAGACTAATTTCAGGAACTTCCAGTCCGATTTGCAAAATTATTTTTGTGTTGAATAGACTGTTTATTGAGAAAAGTTTTAGGCTTCAGTACATCATGCTTCTACCCACAGAAACTATAAACATGAATGAATGTGGAAAACTGTTGGCAATTTGCAATAATGCTTCCCTGTTTAAGTATTGTTTACATTCACTATAAATAATGGGTGTGGGACAATTTTTTAAGCATGTGAGAGTCAACTTCGAAAGAAAACTGTTTATCCCGTGGACATATTTGCGCTACCTTCCCTTGCTCAGGTTATACAAAAAACTGGTGTATACTCATACAGTTGAGATAAAGAACTAAAAAGATTGTGTCTGATGAAGTATTTGGGTCATTTGTGGCTGAGCAAGTTGATGCACCAACTTTAACTGGCTCGTGACTGAAGTAGTGTTGGTTCAAATCTGGCCTCAGGTTTGACTTTTATTTCAGTAGCAATCCCAATGAACCGGTACACCCCCTTCCTGTATGTCAGAAAGGGGGTCATAAAAAAAAAAAATGCCAAAAAAACTTTAATTAATATAAAGTCATCATACTTAAAAAGCTTTCTGTCAAGTCAGGTTTTTTTTGTGATTGGTCCTTTTTACTTCATTGATGTGAATTTCAAAACTACAGTGGTGGATACATCAACACCCAATAATAAAACCATTGAAAGTCATGGAAGTTTCAGAACTCCTGCAGTAATTTGTTCATAATTAAAATCAATTTTGATATTAATATCTATTTTATATCCAATTACAATATTATAATATTACAATTTTTTTAATTCATAATATTGAAATAGCATTAATTGAGTTAAATTAAACTTATTTATAAATAATAGGCATGCTTATTAAAAATGACAAATGATTGCCACTGATAATTAAATGTAAATAACATTTTTCAACTCGGGGATGGCTTTTTCTTGAACTTAGCTTCTGATGCTTATCTAACTTTAAATTGCAATTATAACTTTAGTGCAAAGATTTGCTTTCATTATATAAATGTATATTTTTTTAATGAATATTTTTATATTATATAGTAAATTTTACGTGCATTAATGAGGTTATTTTCTTGACTCAAATAACAAGAGCTTTTAATGGTCGCTGTTTATAATTTTCAGTAAATATTATGAATACACTTATATATGCTTCATGCTTCATAATTAGCTTTGCTGTTTGTTTATATTTTCTATATATTTATTTATTTTTATTTCCTCCCTAAAAATATTATGGGTCTCTTTAAACTCCTTTAATCTTTGAGTATTGTATAAATTTTACTTAACAATAAATGAAATGTGTTGCTGATTTATGAAAAAAAAAATACAGTGACTTACCAAATTGACCAAACAGCAGCAGTTTTCATTTTTAAATTATTGTAATTTGTAATATTTATGCTCCAAATTATAATTGAGCCAATAGCTTCAGTTTAAAGACTTTCCAGTTTCTCTTTTTTTTTTTTTTTTTTTTACAGAATTCAATTGCCACTTTTTATCCTTATCAGTTACCCATTATTCTTATATTTTTTTTAAATTTATGTGAATCCCTCCCGTCTAAGACTGACTTTTCTTGCGTACCGTATAAATTACCTGAAACCCACATATCGTTAAATTAGCTAAGTTTTTGTTAAAATTTGTTTGCATTGTCTGCTTTACTGTGCTAGAGTAAATGATCATAGATCAACGACATTAAAAACATATGAAAGAGGTCTAGGCATATTTGATTTTGATATTTCTCTACAGTTTTTTTTTTTTAAAGAATGTTCCTTCTAAATATCGGTATTTTGAAACAAAACACAATGAAAGAAAACAATATCTAGTCCCACTTCTGAATATATGCCAATGTGTTTAATTTTCTTTTAAGAAAAGAAAAGAATTGTATTTTTCTGATGTAAAACATAAATAAATTTCAAGTACTTATATTCAAATGACTAATCTTAAATTATCTAGCATATATTGAGAGTGTGAACAGTTATATTATTTTTCTTTAGCATTGTAGAATATAATCCTGGTATTTAAGCTGGATACTGAATTATCAATGGCTTACTTTACAGTGGTTCTAATTACACTTCCACTAGCTTTAATTTTAGTTTTTATAGGGTAAGTGGAAATGTACCTAGCACCACTGTGAAGTAAGCCATTAATACTATATTTTATATGACCAAATTATATTTATATAAATATTATATTTTCTGTTGACAAATAATCATAATCTTTGTTAATTGTCATAGCTCTATGAATCATGTGTTCATTTTAATAAAGTATTAAATCCATTCTTTACTAAAAATGCATCTCAATTTAAAAAAAAAAAATTTTGATAAAGTTTATGTATCATTCTTAAAATTTGTTCACTTTTTCAAAAAAATTATAATTTTATTTTTTAAATTCTTACAAATGACAACATAAATTTCAATCAAACTCAGTTGAGTAGTTTAAAAAAATAAAACTGTTTTCAATATTTTTTTGTGACTTAAACAATGAGAAAAACTTCAGAATTGTAGGGAAAAATATGTTGTATATCGCTCTAAGAAATTTTCTAAATATGATACCATCGGTTTTGCAGAGCTTTACATAGCTTTAAATAATAACTCCTCTAAAAAATGTTAATAATTTAATGAAATTGGAGACTGGATCTCAGCCTTGTGTGGATGATCAAATAGAATAAGGAAGTACCAGCCTGCCTCGCAGGACACCTATCTTTAATAGAAAATTAGAGGCAGTTTAGATTGAGAGCAATTGGATATAGCTAGACAGTTCTTTAAATTAATTGTTTACTACAGTTCACAGTTTTATATAACAAGAGCCTGATCAATGCTAGAAAATGATAGAGTTTAATTTATATTATTTCTACATTTCTAGATATTTTTATCAATAAGAGGGAAAAGTTGATCGTTGCACTTGAACATACTATCAAAATTAAATAAAATGGTAATTATTTAAATGAATTTCTCAATATTCTGTTCATTAGCCATCCCTTCAGTTGTAACTATTTGTCCATTTTCAACACTAATACTAAATTTCTTACTTTGTAAAAAAAGTTAAGAAAAGATGAAAACTCTAGAAATATATATTTTTTTTTAAATACATGATAGAATTGTCCTCAAAATACATAATAATGTGCAATAGGATAAAATTGTTTCCTTATCTTTACAAGCTATTTTGAATTTCTAATATGGCTTATGCTAAAAATACATTTAGGTGTTGTAAAGAAAGCGAGACGATTTTGGAGACTGGTTTTCACCTACTGAACGGCTCCCACATCGCAGCTTTGTAATTAACTTATTCTTATTAACTTTCGACCAGCCCTTGCATGAATTTGCATGTGCTTGTTGTTTTGATCTGCTTTTTTCAGTTTTTAAAGATAATCACACACTTTATCTCTAATATAATCCTATAAGAATTGTATCTCTAATAGTATTCAACTTGTATGTTAGTAGTATTTTTTACCCTATTGAAATAGTAGTATATTTTGTGCAAAAAGATGTTTTTGTATATATATCAGACATAAATATTCAATTCAGAACTTCTTAAATAATTTTATTATAAAGCATCCAATTACGATGTAAATAATTATTCTGTACAGAACCTGATCGCTGAACAGACTGTGGCAAGGGTCCCAGAAGGTTGTGGATTCAATTCCCAACTGGGTTGGTCAATATTTATTTTGTGGTGGCCTCAAGAAATGAATTTTGACATTCCCACTCTGGGACTATAAAAGTTCTTTATGGAAGACTAGTCCAAAAAAAAAAAAAAAATTATTTCTTATAGCAATGAATATCCTTGTGGGAGGTACTAGCTAAGGTGTCTGATTTGCGAACCAGCAAAAGTTACTATATAAAACTGTTACCACCTCATTTATCTCTGATCTGTTGTAAAACAATCAAAAAGAGAGTTGGTAAGGTTCCTGATTGTATCAGCTCTAATGATTGTCTGGTTCTATTCTCTTCTGAGTAAATTATATAACTATATAATTATTAAAAAGAAATTGAAGATTTCTATGCATCAATAATTATCGATTTTGTTTATTTACTGTGATTATACTTTATATTGTACTTGATTATACCTTATTAAAGTTTCATATTTTACTCTTATAGTTAGTTATGTAAGTTTACTTATGCTTATGTCTGATATGTACACAGACACACACACACACACACACACACATATATATATATATATATAGTGTCTCAGTAGTTACTTATTATGATTTATAAATGTGGTTATAAGCTGAGCCAAAGTGAAAGGTAAGAGGCTTGCTTCAATTTTCCATACAGGTCCCCAGATTTGACTGTTATAATGAAAGTACAGTATTCAACTTTATTTTTTTTTAAACACGAATTCTTCTTTATTTTGTTTTTTATTCTAATTGAGATTTCAGAAATGAAGTTCATTTTTATTGATTTTAAAATTGTTTCTAGTATTTCAAGAAATATTTCCCTTTTCATAGAAATTCAAACATTGAAACCTAATCGTTCCATTACCTTCTCCAGTTTTTAAAAACATATAGTACAAATATTTTAATTTTTGATAAAAGCAAGAAAATATTGAATTAGTGTAATACATTTAGAAACATATTTTTTATTAGTTGACAAAATAAAAAATTAGTACTCTTTGTATTTTAGCACTTAAGAATCTTCTTGAAATGCACTGAAGTGAGTTGATAAATGAAAGTAGAGTTATTAAATGTTATTAATATACATC